>NC_137020.1:33096462-33121462 GCF_032717465.1 Coenobita brevimanus
TAATTCACCTAAACTGGGGGGAAATGACCTGACCTTATATGCGCTACACTGGTCATCTCCTAATCTAATGTCCCAATCTAATCTAACCTAACCTAACTAGCCAAACTGAACGTAACCTAACTGACGCTATCACCTGAAACTTAACTATGATTAACATCGTAACCCTGATCATCAAACTTGACTAAAACAAATTTAACTTGTTAGATGGATCAAGTCCAGACTCACCTAAATTAACCCAATCCAATCAAAATCTTAATCCACGCCTAACCTCTACAATCCGCCTTAAACTTGACCTGACTAACACAATTTCAATCCACTGATCTAACTTGAAATCAAATCTAACTTAC
This sequence comes from Coenobita brevimanus, assembly GCF_032717465.1. Classification (NCBI taxonomy): domain Eukaryota; kingdom Metazoa; phylum Arthropoda; class Malacostraca; order Decapoda; family Coenobitidae; genus Coenobita; species Coenobita brevimanus. The sequence goes on from NC_137020.1 coordinate 33,096,810, forward strand.
GCTGCTTAGATTAAGTCCAGCCTAACCTCAATTAAACCCAATCCAGTCAACACCTTAACCTATGCCTTACCTCTCAGCCAGTACCCTGTGTGTGCGTGGGCTTTGACAGTTAACAGACCACTCCGTATTGCCGTGCGCGTTGCAGATGGTGATGGAGAAACGGCCGTAGTTGGCGCGTATCACATTGATCACGTTGCCGGCAGTGCAGTCTATCCGCAGCAATGTCCCCTCACACGCGTACGCCGTCCTGTAGGGCTGACCTGTGGACGAGAGGGAAAAAAGAATGGGTCAATCAATTTAGCCTCATTACTGAAGAAGGTATAAGTCGGGATGAAACTGTTAAATCCTCACAATAAACACATTAATTATGTGGGTAATATTTCTTCCAAAAAGATGGGGGGGTGGTTAGGTTAGATTAAGATGGGTCATGTTAGGTTAGACTAGGTTACGTGATGCTGGGTTAGCCTCAGATGAGTTGGGTTAGGCTAGGTTCAGTGGGGTGAGTTTGGCACTATCCTATTGTGTGGGTATAGTATGTTAGGTGCTTCATGCCTGAGTGTCGTTCAGCTCGGACACTGGTTTCTCTTTTTTTGTTTGGTATTCGGTTCGGGTTCGTTTGGTGAGATGGCAAGTAGCTAGGGGGCGTGACGTGGCATAGGAGGTTAGATGGTGGTTTCCATTCGCAGTGCTGTCAGTCGCTCCCCAACCACCAACCAGGTAAAGTAACTCTTGAGGTCCTTTCGCTTGAGTGATTTTTGTGTTAATTTTGTGGTTTTATATTGAGTTCGTAATGTTGTGGTGATTTTTCTATTACTGGGTGAACTTTTGACAGAAAACTGTGTATTCCGTGGGTTTCTTCATTTGGGTCCTACTTCTGTCGAGGGCCGGACAAGACTGGCATCCTTCACGTGCTGTTAGTGACCCCAGTGAGGTGTTCCTGCCCGAGTGGTACACGGCTGGCAAAAAATTACGGAACACCCGGGGATGCAGGAGAGGGCCAACAATCGTAAATTTAACGTAGGGAAACTATAACATACTCTATGAAGGGGACTTATAAGGGACTTATTAACTGTGGTACACACCCTGGTGTTATGATTTATTATTGTAATAAATTTATTAACATTTCGTTTGTTTACCATTAACCCAAGAGCAACACTCCTGATACCTGATCCCTGATTTATTGTATATCTGTTCACTAGCCTACTGTGTTGGAAAATCTGAAGTATTCACACCTATTCTGTACTGGGTTCGCTTAGCTTGAGTTGAGCCTTGTTTAGATCATTTAGCCGAGGTGATAAGTTAGCATTAATATATTCTGGTGAGGCACTTGAAATAAACAAAGTGGTATATAAAAGACGCTGGAAGTGGTAGCGGTGGTAAAGAGGGTGAAAAGGGGCTGCTGCTGGTGGTGGTAGTGAAGGTGGGGGCACAAAAAATGGCTGTAAGGGTGGAAAAGAGTGGAGGCTGCAGGGTGGGTGATGGATGGATGGAAGGATGGATGGTAGTGGTCGCTGGGGAGGGTGGTATTGGGATGGGAGGGAGGAATGGGAGGAGTGGGTGGGTGAGTAGAGAGGGGGAAAAGACAGGCGGGGAGGGGATGGGAAAAGAGGAAGAGTAGCATGATGACGGGAGAGGAAGGAGATGAACAGTAAGCAGAGGGAGAAAGCTGTATAAATGTAGGGAAAGAGAATAAAGGGAGGGGAAAACGGGAAAAGGAAGTTGAGGGTAGGGGGAGGGGGAAGGAAAGAGAGACTGTACCGACGTAGGAGGGAGGGGAGAAAAGGGAGGGGATGGATTGAGGTTGTCTTCTCTTTTCCCCTCCCTCATTCCTCTCCTCTCCTTTACTTCCTATTCCCTTTTTCCCCTTCTCTCCTCTCTTTCCTCGCTCCCCTATTTTCCTTCTCTTTCACTCTCCTCCCTATTCTCTCTCAACTCCTCCTCCTCGACCTCCCCTCCCCTCCCCCCCCTCGCCATAATTCACCCCTCTCCCTTGACGTATGTTATTGAGGGATCACTTTCCAGGTACCCACACTGACTCCCGTAAACTGCAGGAAAAAAAAGTAGATAGATACATAGATAGATAGATGGCTATGGATACAGAGCTTGACAGAAGTAAATAGACACATGGATACGCCATATAGTTAGACAGAGATAGACAGACAAACAAATATGTGGATGGATGGATGGATGAATGGATGGATGAATGAATGGATGGACAGATTGGAGAGATACTGTATAGATAACATAAATGAACAGACTGAGAGACTAACCAGGGAGACGATTATATTTGAATTCTATCCTAATTTCTATTTATTGAAAACGCCCAGTGTGTGACTGTGCGTCTTCCACACTGATGAAGAAATATAGTAAAGAATTCGATGAAGAAATCTGATACAAGTGAATCTTTTTGGGAAGTATGATACAAATAAAACAGCTTGATATTAGGTAGAATAATAACTAAGTGATATTATTTTCTTAAAGGTACGATGTATTTTGAAACAGCGTTAGATAGCCGGTAATACACATGATTGAAAATGGGGAACACACGACGAACGGAGCAAAAACGATAATATACACTCCATGATTAACAGAACAAAAACAAGTGAAAACAAATGCATGAATGGGGTACAGAAATTCACACACACACACACACACACACACACACACACGAAACTAAACTACAACTATAAAGCAAGACACGCAACAAACAAACTAAAAATAAAAACAACGCACACACGGTCACGGAAAACTCACCAGAAAAAAAACAATATATGCACAAAAAATTTTCGAGTACCATCATAACTCCTCACACGAAAAAAGAAAAAAGAAAAGTGCAGGTTAGACTCCCCAAGAAGGTCTCGAGTTGGAACAGAAGCGAGATCTGGAAAAAAAAGAAGGGGGGGGAGGGGGGGATGCTATGATGTTTCTAGAAACAGAGAGAGAGAGAGAGAGAGAGAGAGAGAGAGAGAGAGAGAAACGTGACTACGATGGGTTTCACGTATAAAAAATATCGTCCTGGGAAAGTCATCTCTCCATCTTGAATGCTGAGCAGTAACAACGGATTATTAGAACATGATGCTAGTCACGAAGAAGTCCTAGGGAAGAGGTAACAGTCAGCATTGCCTTCTTTAGCCACTGAGCTAGAAATAACCTGCCAAAACCGTGCTGAGTCAGAGTAAACCAAGCATAGAATAAGGTACAAAGTAGGTCGTTGTAGTGAATGGGGTAAAGGTATGCAAGAGAGGGAAGGCACAGGTGAGTACTGCTGGTGGGTAAAGGGTGGGACTAGCAGGGAAGGCAGTAATTTAGGTGGGTATAAATATGTAAGGCAGGGGAATGCCTTGCGGAGTTCAAGGCAGCTGTGGTGTAATTGCTGGATATGCTAAAGTGACTGTGATGCACTGGCGACGAGAAATGGACTGGATAGCTAACTCGAAAAACCACTGAACGATGCAATATTCTGTACAATCATGCAAAAAAGAATTACTGTAATCCATCCATCTGTCTATCTATCTATCTATCTACTGTGGAAAGAAAAGATCCTCCCTCCCCCCCGAGGCCACACACGCATCAAGGTTCCTAAAACATTCCACCAACTCTCCTGAAATTTTTAAAAAGTGCAAAATACCAGGGCAATTAGTTTCAAGCACTGCACATGACGAACTGGAGATCGTGGTAAGGGTACACACACACACACACACACACACACACACACACACACACACACACACACACACACACACACACACACACACACACACACACACACACACACACACACACACACACACACACACACACACACACACACACACACACACACACACACACACACACACACACACACACACACACACACACACACACACACACACACACACACACACACACACACACACACACACACACACACACACACACACACACACACACACACACACACACACACACACACACACACACACACACACACACACACACACACACACACACACACACACACACACACACACACACACACACACACACACACACACACACACACACACACACACACACACACACACACACACACACACACACACACACACACACACACACACACACACACACACACACCTCCCCAATCAAGTCCCCAGTACTCTCTCTCTCTCTCTCTCTCTCTCTCTCTCTCCATCTAAGAGCAAAACACTATTACCAGACCCAAACGAACCCCTTTAGATACCATCAGTGTTGCCAGAAACGGGAGTAAACACGAGCAGAATACGCCAAGGAGGTTTATAGGAAGTAGTAGACGGAGATTTGGGTTGGGTTCTCGCTTAAGTGGTTGTGGTGGTGGTAGGAATGGTGGTAATTGTGGTAGGAATGGTGGTGGTGGTGAGAGGAATGGCGGTAACTGTGGTAGAAGTAGTGGTGGTGGTGGATGCGGTAGTGATGGTGGATGTGGTGGTGATGCTTGTGGTAGTAGTGGTAAGAGGGAATGGCGGTAACTGTGGTAGAAGTAGTGGTGGTGGTGGATGTGATAGGGGTGACTGGTAGTGGTGGTGATTGTGGTAGTAGTGATGATCATGGTGTAATGACAGTGGTAGTAGTGATCATGACAGTGGCTGCGATGATGGGGGTAGTGGTGAAAACAGCAGTAGTGGTGGTGATGAGTATGGCTGTGAGAATAAGTGTTAGGGGAAGTGGTGTTAGTGGTTAGATAGTGGTGATAGTTGTGATGATAGGGTTGGTAGTGGTAGCAGTGGTAGGAGTGGTGGTGGTGGTGGTGGTGACAAAGGTGGCTGGCGGCTGTTAATGGTTACTGTTTTATGATTAATAATAAGTAATGAGTAATCCTAATGAATATATAAGCCAATACAAAAGGAAATTACAGAGATGAAAGACGCGTGAGTGAATGAAGTACAATGAATGAAAGAAAGGAAAACCGTGGGTGAAGGACAGAAGGTAGGGCTGAGAACTACTTAAAAGCCCTGTTGAAATGGATGAAAGAAATGAAAGCACCAGTGAATGAAGTGGAAGGGGGGAATGAAAGAAGGGTGAATGAATGGGTGAAGGCATGTGTGGTAATTACTTCAAAATTCCCGCTTGAAATTCGTGGTGTTGTCAAGACTGGCGGTACACACACACACACACACACACACACACACACACACACACACACACACACACACACACACACACTTGCTAACGAATCTATGGTGCTTTTGACTCTTCTTTCACTGCCTACACTTCTTCTTCAAGAGGTTAGTAGAAGAGAGAGAGAGAGAGAGAGAGAGAGAGAGAGAGAGAGAGAGAGAGAGAGAGAGAGAGAGAGAGAGAGTAATGACCATATTGCAGTCTTAACTCTTGCTGCTGAGTACTGGATTTCTCTTTCTCTCTCTCTCTCTCTCTCTCTCTCTTTTTGCCCGCCTGGGACCTCACCGTCTGTGTGGTCTGTTCTTCCCAACTTCTTGTCCCTCCCTCCTTTTTTCCTCCTCTTTCTCAAACTCTCCCTCCCCTCCCCGCCACGTCTCTCCTTCTCTCCCTTCTTCCCTCCGTCTTCACCCAGCCCGACTCTCTCCTCCCTCTCCATTTCTTCTCTACCTCCTCTATGCCTCTTTATCTTCCTACCTCCCTTTATTAATCTTCTCCCTCCCTTTTTCTTCTCCCTCTTCTCCCTCCCCGTTATATCTCCCTTCTTTCTTTCCTTCCATTTTCTTCCTTCCCTATCCTACCTTCTACTTCCTTCATCTTCTCTCCCTCCTCTTTCCTTTTTGTTTACCTATCTTTCTAACCTTTTATCTTTCCGTCTGTCAGTCTATCTACCTATCCATATATCAATATTTATTTACCTTAAGCTATACTCCTCTCACTCTTTCTCTTTTTCTCTCTCTCTCTCTCTCATTTACGACACTGGTAATGATGCGTACTCTCTCTTTCACTCCCTTTTTTCTCTCACTTTTTCCCCTCTCCTTCCCTCTCAGATTCTCTCTCTCTCTCTCTCTGGAATGCCATTAAGAAAATTCCAAGATGGGTGACACTAGGAATGAGCTGGAATCACAGGAACACACACACTCTCTCTCTCTCTCTCAACATCAGTCTATTAGTTCATATATACATACATTCTAACTTACTCAACTAACCTAACTCTGCAAGGACCTCTCTCTCTCTCTCTCTCTCTCTCTCTCTCTCTCTCTCTCTCTCTCTCTCTCTCTCTCTCTCCTGCAGTGTTAGGCATGAGGGTATTTTAATTTAGGCTGACGTGAGACTGTGATGGGACCCACACTTTTATTTATTCACAGGCCAGGCAGGGTTAGGCAGAGGTAGGCAGGAGGAGAGGCAGAGAAGGTGAAAAAGGCAAGCAGGCAGGTAGGTAAAAAGGTAGAGAGAGAGAGAGAGAGAGAGAGAGAGAGAGAGAGAGAAAGAGAGAGAGAGAGAGAGAAGCAAGACAAAGGCATGAGAGAAAGTACACAAGCACGAGGGCGTGGGGAGGCACGGGTGTAGGCAGGCAGGCAGGCAGGCAGAAAGGCAAGATATTAGGAAAGAAGGGAGAAGAATGAGAGGGAAGCTGGCAGGTAGGTAGCAGGGAGGAAGGGAGGGAGGGAGATATTATCAAGGAAGGAAAAGTAGAAGGAAAAGCGAGGGAGAATAAATGGAAGAGGGTAAAAGAGCAGGGATATAATTAGATAGGAAGGTAGGTAGGTTGTTAGGTAGGAAGGAAGGAAGGAAGGAAGGAAGGAAGGAAGGAAGGGAGGATGGAAGGTAGGTAGGCAATAAGGTAGGAAGGCAAATAGGTAGCAGGTAGGCAAGTAATTACCCACACCGTCATTATGAGAGTCAGCCTTGAGCCAGCCCTATTACCTGTATACATCACTAATTATTACTACCACTATACACACAAACATCATTACTTAACACATTCATACATAAGTAACTGAATATACATTTAATAGGATATTGACTGTAGTAGTAGTAGTAGTAGTAGTAGTAATAGTAACATCATCATCATCATCATCATAATAATAATAATAATAATAATAATAATAATAATAATAATAATCCTGACATTAAAAATAATCAAAAAAATGAGAAATACAAACAAAAAACTGATTTTGTATATGAGAAATTTTGCTCTACTATGAGCAGGTAGATAGATAGATAGATAGATAGATAGATTGAGAGAGAGAGAGAGAGAGAGAGAGAGAGAGAGAGAGAGAGAGAGAGAGAGAGAGAGAGAGAGAGAGAGAGAGAGAGAGAGAGAGAGAGAGAGATCTATATAAGAAGTAGATTAAAAGTATGATATTGGGTAAAAGGTGAGTGTTATCTGTGTGTAAAAGATTACGATTCCGCCCTCTTACACAAGCCACTTTCACCTCACGTCCCCCGCCTCTCTCTCTCTCTCTCTCTCTCTCTCTCTCTCCATTCACTCAAGATTTCTTCCGTTACTCCTTTATTCCCCCCCTCTCTCCCTCTCTCTCACTCCATTCACTAAAGATTTCTTCCGTTACACCTTTATTCTCCTCTCTCTCTCTCTCTCTCTCTCTCTCTCTCTCTCTCTCCCGGGTGCTGAACGAACACTTTTGACCCAGTGAGCAGTATGGCCTTAGGGGATCCACTGAATGCCACTGGTTTCGCTTTCGTTTCAGTCTCTTACGTCCTCGATAAATGAGATAGAGATTAGAGATAGAGAGAGATGGATAGATACGGTTGGATTAGAGAGAGAGAGAGAAAGAGAGAGAGAGAGAGAGAGAGAGAGAGAGAGAGAGAGAGAGAGAGAGAGAGAGAGAGAGAGAGAGAGAGAGAGAGAGAGAGAGAGAGAGAAACATGCTCTGATAAACTGACATAATTTAGACACGTATAATAGACAAATAAAATGACAGATAAAAAGAAAAAGAAAACGAGATACACAAGTTAGATTTACAGATTTACAATGAGAGAAAGAGACAGTGTGAAAAAGAGAGAGAGAAAAAAAAATACTAGCCGAGACAGAGGACGTGGACCGAAACCTCCCCCTGCACACATTAGTCAGTGCCGAGCCGAACCCGCCGACGCCGAAATACGATACACCGAATTCTCCTGCAAGGTGTTTTGGACCAGGGTTTTGCTAGGCTGCCATTCCTCTGCTGTCTTTTCTTCTTCTTCCTCCTCCTCCTCCTCTTTCTCCTCCTCCTCCTCTCTCTCTCTCTGCTTTATAATCTTGGTATTAAATTTCCATAATTAAAGAGCAAGTCTTCTTTTAAATATTAAGGCCTGATCACTGAAAAAAATAAAAACATCTCTCTGTCCGTCTGCCTATCTATATATCCATTGATTAAACTTTTATAATTTGAGAGGATGTTTTTATTATTAAGTCTGGAAATAAAGTGTGTGTGGTCTCTCTCTCTCTTTCTCTTTCTCTCTCTCTGGATCCACCCATACCCCTATGAACTTATCGTCTCACAATTTCTTCTTCCTCCTTCTTAACCTTTCTTCCTCCACTTCCTCCCCCTCCTCCTCCTCCTCCTCCTCCTCCACGCCCCTCTCATTTTCCCCCTTCACCTCCTTCTGTTTCTCTCATCCCTCTTTTTTTTTTTTTTCCCTCGCCTCTCACCTTCCTCCGTTCCCTTTCACCTAATACTTCTCCCTTCCTTCTCTCCTTTCACTACATTAATTATCTTCCTACCTCCTCTTCCTCCCCCTCTTCTTCCTCCTCCTTCTCTTCTCCTTCCTCCTCTCCCTTTCTCTTCTTCTTCCTCCTCCTCTTTTTCTTCCTCCTCCTCCTTCTCTTCCTCTTCCTCTTCCTCTTTTTTTGCCACATTTTCTCTCATTTTACCTTCTTCACCTCATTCGTACCTCACCCTTAACGTCTACTCTTCATTCACTTATTTACTCTCTCTCTCTCTCTCTCTCGTTCTTCAAATCCTATCTTAAATTTCTCGCCTTTATATTTTCATCACTCTTCGTCTCCCCTTTCCACTCTCCACCCTTTGTCTTTCTCTATTTCCTCCTCCTCCCTTTCTTCTCGCGTGTATTACCTCACCCTTTATCTCACCCTTCGTTATTCATTCGTCTTTATCACCCTTCCACCTCCCTCATTCATTTATGCCTTATCTTCCTCCCCTTTTTTCTCTCTCTCCTCTCTTTCACTTTCTCTTTCATTCATCACTCCCTTCCCTCCCTTTCACCCCACGTTTCTTAACCCCACTCTCTCTTTATCTCTACATTCTTTACCCATTTATCTTTGCCATCTCTCTCTCTCTCTCTCTCTCTCTCTCTCTCTCAGCACCTGGTTCAATAAAGCCACACAATAGCTCCAGATTATTGGTATTAATTCTACCCCTCTCCTACTATTTATGGCAAATATATAATTTTTTGCAGTCTCCCCCTTTCCATTTTCTCCATTGTTCTCATTTTCTTTATTGCCATTTTTTTCCTCGGCCTGATTTCTCCCAATTTATTTTTCACATCATCGGTTTAATATGGTTTTTCTTTCTTTTTATTTGTAATTGGCTTATTTTAAATTGTTTTTATCACTCTTTTTATTGTTCCTGTTCCTTTCCTTTATTGTACCTGCTTTATTGTCATGCTCTTATTAATCCTTCATATGGGTATCTTTCTCTTGCATGGCCTTCGTTTCTTTCTTTCTTTCTTTTTCTTTTTTTTAGTCATACAAATTCTAATTCTACTCTGGTGTGTTTATTTTCCTTCATTCGGTCTTTACCTCCCTTTTTTTCGCCCATTTTCTTTCAGTTTATGTTACTTCTTCCTACATTTTCTTCCTTCTTAATCTACCAGTTCCTAATCTTGTGTAATCAGAGAGTTACGTCTTTCAATTAACATTAATGCAGGACTGACTAGGAAGAACCGAAAGACTCTCTCTCTGTCTCATACTTTCCTTCTTCCTATTCCTATCTTCCTCACATTTCTCCCTCCTCCTCCTCCTCTATCTTTCCCAATCTCTTCCTTCTACTGTCTCCTCTTCCTCTTCCTACCTTCTGTTCTCCTCCTCTGCTTCCTCCTCCTCCTCCTCCCTCCACTTCTCATTGTGACAGTGAACAGTTAGACGGGCAGAGGTGGGGTGGGGGAGGGAAGAGTGGAATGGTGGAGGGAATGAGGAAGAGGTGGAGGAAGAGACAGCTTAAGAGGGGTTGTGAAGGGGAGGGGGAAGAGGTGTGGCGTGGGGAGGGAGGAGGAAGTCAGAGATGAAATTAAATAATATCAGTATTTATATATACTACTACTACCGCTACTACCACCCCTACTACTACTACTACTATTTTTATTAACAGTAGTAGTAGTGGCAGTAGGAACAGTAGTAGTAGTAATAGTAACCTCATCTTCATTCTTAAAATCAGCATTACTATAACAATTTACTCATCATCATCATCATCATCATCAATTTTCATTTACTGTTTCTCTCATCACCACATTACCACCACCTGCCCCTCCTCTCTCCACCTCCCACTCCACTTTTTCTCTCCCTCTTTTTTTTTTTTCTCCCTCTGCATTAGGGTTCCTTCCATAACCTTTCATTAACCTTTATCCCTCCCCTCCAACTCTCTCTCCCTCTCTCTCTCAACCATTTCTCCTTCATTCTCTCCCAGTCTCCCTCTTCTCTCATAACTCTTCTCCTTCCCCTACTCTTCAATCATGCCCTCTTCCCACTCCCTTCTCCCTCTCTCCTCCCCTCCCCACCTCCTACTCTCCCTTCTCCCCTCCTTACTCTCTCCCTGCCATTTTTCCCTCCTTCCCCCCCTTACCCCTCACTCATACCCAGTCTCCCTTCCCTCATAACTCATCTCTTCCCTCAAACTCATTTCTACCTCCCTCCCTATTTCTTTTCTTCCCCTCCACCTCCTCCCTTATACTCCTTCTTCTTTCCTTGCTTTCTCTCTCTCTCTCTCTCTCCCCCATACATTTTCTCCCCTTCTATCCCCTTTCTCTCTGCCTCCCTCATTCATACCTCTTCTCTTCCCTCACACTCCCTCAGTTTCTTCTTTTTCCCGTCGGTATTCTCTCACTCTCTGTCTGTCTGTCTGTCTGTCTCTCTCTCTCTCTTCCCTCATGCCCCCACCTCCCCGCCAAACAATGCAGCCAGGTCCCACATTCACACAGTAATGACCCGCCGCCTGGTACCAAGTTCCCCCCTCCCCTCTCTCACACACACACACACACACACACACACACACACACACACACACACACACACACACACACACACACACACACACACACGCACACACACACGCACACACACACGCACACGCACACACACACACAGACACACACACACACACACACACTTCACCCCCTACTTCACCACCCACAGTATTCAATCTAAATCTATCTAAACTCTCTCTCTCTCTCTCTCTCTCTCTCTCTCTCTCTCACTGACTCACACCACAGCCTTCCCATATCATTACACAGATTACACAGACAATGAGGTCCAGAGAAGAGGACGGGGTTAAATTATAAGGAAGGAAGAATCAGTCACAAACCTTTGTTGTGCAAGAAAAGAACAGGAAAGGGAGGTGATGTGAAAGAGAGAGAGAGAGAGAGAGAGAGAGAGAGAGAGAGAGAGAGAGAGAGAGAGAGAGAGAGAGAGAGAGAGAGAGAGAGAGAGAGAGAGAGAGAGTCACCTGGCAGAAATAGACAGACAGACATAGATGGGTAAACTGAGGCTGCTAGATAAGTGTGAAACAGACTGGTAGATAAATTAATAGATAGATGCAGATAGATACAGAGAATATTACCTCCTGAACTCTCAAAACGTACACTTCAAATATTTAATACATCACCAGACTGAAGAGCTTTATGTGTATGGGTAACTTTAACTTTATATTTATCATGGTGTCAATTGTACTTTACTTGTATAATATCCTCTTTGTCTCTGTCTGTCTGTCTGTCTGTCTCTCTCTCTCAGACACACACACACACACACACACACACACACACACACACACTGATTTTCTCCTATTCCCACCCATTTTCGTCTCGCCTCTAATCAGTGTCTTTGTACCTGTATGTTGTTTGCCTCTTATTTTCATCCTCTCTCTCTCTCTCTCTTTCCCAGCCCTATCAACCCCTCCTCTTAATCAATAACTTTTTATCCATGTATGTGTTTCCTCTTTACTGTGGTTGTCAAGGGTACTCTTTATTTCCCTTGTACTTTATTCTTTCCTCTCTTTTTTTTTTATTGATCATCTCCAGTTCTTATTCACACAAGTCCTCTCACCCTACATTAACCCTCTCTCTTTCCACTCCTTTCTCCAATCCCTCTCCCCCTCCACTTCCCACCCCCCACTTATCCCCATACCTTCCGTTCTCATTCCTCTTCCCCCACTCCCACTTCCCCCCACCCTCCCTCCCCAGGCCTGCCCCGTTCCCACCTACTCTTCCCCTAACCCTCCTGTTCCCATTCCTCTGTCCCCACTCCCACTTCCCCCCACCCTCCCTCCCCTCGCCTGCCCCATTCCCACTCACTCTTCCCCCACCCCTCCCGTTCCCATTCCTCTCCCCCCCCCACCTTCCCCCAGCCTGCCCCGCTCCCACCCACTTTTTCCCGTTCGCCGCAAGTGACCCCGAAGCCACCGCAAGTGACACACAGGCTCCTGTAGTCCTCAACCCCACCTACCCCTCCCCTCCAACCCCCCCACTTCCCTCCCCATCCTCTCTACCCCCTCCATGCAACTACCCTTTCCACCCCCCTCTCTCTATAACCTCAAATGCTCTCTATGCCTTTCTCTGTCCCATCTACCCTGTCTCCAAACTTCTCTCGTCCATAATCTGTTCATCTCTAAATCTTCTGCCTCCTCTCCTAACCTCTCCCTTCCTCTTCATATCCACGCCTTTCCCTCACCCTTTTATCTCCTCTCCTAACCTCTCCTTTCCTTCATCTATCTACCCGCTTCTCTAACCCCATCCTCCAACCTCTCCTTCCCTCCCTCTCCACAGTTACTTTTCCCTCACACTATAATCCCAGTGTATCCCCATCTTACCCTATCTTTCTCTTACTCTATTAAAACGACCTACGTACTCACTTCTCTCTCTCTCTCTCTCTCTCTCTCTCTCTCTCTCTCTCTCTCTCTCTCACACACACACACACACACACACACACAGCAGCTCGGGGCGGTGAGTGGGGGTTGACAACTTGTACAACCAGCGTGTCACCCACTGAAGAACAGATGCTGCCGGATAAACGAACACACACCACCCACACTTCACCTCGGGATTTTCCTATGCTGAATAAAATCGTCTGGATCTGGTCTTAATTAACTGTCTCACTAAACGAAATGGCCAAAGAAAGTGTGTCAATCCCTTATTTCACCTACAGCTCTGCTTCCACTACCGTATTCTTTACTTCTTTCTTGCTATATTCACACAATCTTACTCATCTTAGGAGAGACGTTTTGTCATTGTCAGATAGAGTATTCATTAACTCCTTTCACTACTATCGGCTATCTGAAACCATCATCCTCAAGTGGGCTACATGGTTCCTTAGATTAGGTTAAGTTAGGTCAAGTTATTTTAGAAGGGATGATGTCAAGGCGTTGGGTTAGGCCAGACTATGTTAATTTCGATTTGTATTCCTTTTAAGACACGTCCATCAGATGATCAAATAACAAACCCAAAACTGATAATCCCGTTTTAATCTAATTTGGCCTAAAACTGCCATATCTCTTACTGGAAGGCAGAGTTGAAACAGAAAACTAACAGTGGAATATGATGCCAGTCATGAATAAATGCCGTGCAGTGAATGACAAGCCGTACAATTGTCTTCTGTCACTGAGTTTTGTTAAATAAGCTGCAAAAGGACTAAAATCTTGATCAGGCTGAGGTAAATGAACTACAGTAGGTACAAGACTGGTATAATTGAACGATAATGTGTGGGAAGGCCCTTGAACATAGGTAAAATTGAACATATATAAAGAAAAGGATGAATATGGTAAAAAAAAAAAATGCATTCACTGATACGAAATCGGACAGTCATTAATGAAAGTTGCTGTTGTCTGGTTTTTATTGGTGCTCTCTCTCTCTCTCTCTCTCTTTCTCTCTCTCTCTGGTAATGACAGACCATTGGACAGTCAACCACCTTCAATTGCAGAGTCAGCCCTGCGTCCTGCGTGGGTCATGTTTCCTGCCCGGTATATAATAATCCTGTGTCCTGCGTAGTATCTGTCTATCTATCTATCTATCCTTGGTATTTGTCTATCTACCTATCTATCTATCTACCTATAAAATCTATCTATCCATCTATACTGTCGTGTTAATGTGTTCTGGAAGTGCAGTATACTTGTGATGGAAGCGATGTGACGGCACTGTGGGTGACTTGCCGTTTCTTGCTCCACCCCTGCCTTGCCCTTCCACCCTTCACCCTGCCACACCAAACCCTCCACCTCTGCCTAGCAACCACTGCCTTGCCCTTCCACCCTTCACCCTGCCACACCAAACCCTCCACCTCTGCCTAGCAGCCCCTGCCCTCACAACCTCAGCCTGAGTACAGTAAACCTAAGTGTGTATTGTATGCGTGGTAGTGCAGCGGTCGCCTTCCACACCCTGACACGGGCCGCCTGCTCTACTATGAACGTTCAAGGAGGGATGGATCTAGAAGGCCAACTATAGTCTGTCTGCTTTCACCTGACAGAAATCCCTAGCCCCTTTCAGCTCTGTGCAGGGCCAAGCGTAGTCAACTTTCCAGACTGGAGGGTTGATTTTAGCAGTAATTCAAGAAACTCATTCCTCCCTCATAACTTAAATTGATCGATTTTCATGGATTTAGTAGTACTCAAGCTGTAAGAGTAGCCCAGTTCTGTCAGATGATAACAAAAACACTGTAATTCTAGGGGCGAAGATTATCATTTACTCGAGAGATGACCCGCTCCAAAAAACATTATCGTTCACATTATTGTTTCCCATATATCATTTCCAGCTTTTAACAGGTATGGGAGGACAGGTGTGAAAGGACAGGTATGAGGACGCGTAGGACACAGGTGTGGCAGGTGTCGACAGGTGCGTGGGAACAGAATAAGCAGGTGTGTGACTAGTGAGACAGGTGTGCAGAGTAACAGGATACAACTGTGAATGATGAGGTGTATGACGAGTGCGTGGAAACCGATAAGGCAGGTGTGTGTGTGTGTGTGTGTGTGTGTGTGTGTGTGTGTGTGTGTGTGTGTGTGTGTGTGTGTGTGTGTGTGTGTGTGTGTGTGTGTGTGTGTGTGTGTGTGTGTGTGTGTGTCAAAAATGAGGCATATATGAAAAGGAGGTACAATCAATGAGGCAGGTGTGACAGGTGTGTGATCAAGGTGAAGTTCATATCCAATAACCTTCCTTTCCCCCTCCCCCTCCTTCCCCTCTTCCCCCTCTTCTAACCCCCGGCTCCCGTTAGCATTCCCCGACAATTTGACAACCCGCACCACCCCCACACACCCCTCTTCCCTTCCCCCCTTTCCGTCTTTCTTTCCCCACTTCAATTTTCCCCCCCTCTCCTCCCCCACTTCTCTCCCTCTTTCTTTCCCTTCCTTCACCTTCTTCCCCTCCAACTCGTCTTCCCCCCACCCCTCCTCTCCTGTTTCTTTCCTTCCCCTCCTCCCCCTCTTTCTTCCCTTCCCCCTACCTCCCTCTGCTTACCTATCCTGTACTTAAAACTTCAGTAATTAGAAAGCTTCTCTTAATATAACGGTACCTAATAAGGATGGCTATGTGTGTGTGCAATGTGTATCCTACCAACACACACACACACACACACACACACACACAATTCTCCATCTATATATGTCCGCTGGTATCTATCTATCTACCTGTCCATATATTTATCTACTTATCTACCTCATTCTTTCCCCTTACCTCCTCCTCTTCTCGTCCCACATTTAGTTCTGTATCCCTTCTTATTTCTTCCCTCCTCCTCCTCCTCCTCCTCCTCTCTTCCCATATCTTCTTTTGAACCCTGTCTCTCCATTTCTTACCCCCCTTCTCCTCTTCCTCCTCCTCCTCCTCCTTCCCACGACCTTCTGTGACATGAGGGAAAGAAGGAGCGAGAAAGAAATAGAGCAGGACGGTGCATTACAGGAAACAGCAAAAACGATGTGAAAGAAAAATAATAAATATAAAGGAGGAAAATGCATCAGGTGGAATGTGTGTGTGTGTGTGTGTGTGTGTGTGTGTGTGTGTGTGTGTGTGTGTGTGTGTGTGTGTGTGTGTGTGTGTGTGTGTGTGTGTGTGTGTGTGTGATTACGTGGGTAGGTAGGCAGGTTCATGGGTAGGTAAATGGGTAAGAATGAATACGGAACGATGAAAGACAAAAGGACGGATTGACAGAAGGAAAAATATAAACTACTCCATAAAGACTCACAAATATAACGAGACAGACGGGTAGAAAGACAAAAAAACTGACGGATACGGAAGGGTAGACAGAAAAGGTGTTGACTGACAGAGAGACAGATGGAGACAGAGAGAGACAGAGAATGCATATAGAGAGACAAAAAGAGACAGCATCCGGTGTAGAGAGATAAACACATAAGCTAATATGACAAAAGGACGTCGGCACAGATATAGACAGATAGATAGATAGATAGATAGACGGATAGATAGACAGATAAATAGATAGACAGAATACGTGGGTGGATGGAAAGCACTGGATATGAATAACAAGTGGGTGGGAAGGGGGGGGGGAGGTGGGGGTAATGATAGTGGAGAGAAATGAAGAATGGGTGGAGAGAGAGAGAGAGAGAGAGAGAGAGAGAGAGAGAGAGAGAGAGAGAGAGAGAGAGAGGGGGGGGGGTGAGTGGGTGGAAGTGGGCGGTAGAAAAAAAAAATGGAAAAAGTGATGGGTGGGCGGACAGGAGTGGGTGGGAGGTACCAGGGTGGGTGGGATGGATGGGCGGTGGGTACTAGTGCTGCCAAGGTAATTGTTCTCTGTAGAGGTTGAATTATTCACTAACTACAAGGCATGGTTTTGCATAGGACGCGGCGGAGGGAAAAAAAAAGAATAGGAAAGAGAGAGAAAAAGATGAAGAGATGGAGAGAAAAATGAAGGGAAGTGACAGAGAAAAAGATAATGATGAAGGGAAGAGATGCAGAAGATGAAAGATGAAGGGAGGAGATGAGAAGATGAAGATGATAGGAAGAGATGGAGGAAAAAATGAAGACAGAGAGATGAGGGAGAATAAAATATGGAGATGAAGGGAGGACATGGAGAAGAATAGTTGAAGAAGAGGAGGGATGGAGAAAAAAGATGAAGGGAGGGGATGGAGAAGAGATGAAGATGAGAGACAGAGAGGGAACGAAAAATGAAGGAAGGAAGCAAAGACGTATTTAACTTGGGTGAAGAACTTATGAAGGAAGAGCTAAGGATAGAAAGGGAGGGAGGTTAAAGGATGGAGGGAAGGAACTAATGAAGGAAGATAGAAGGGAAGGGATGGAAAGGGCTGAGGGAAAAGGAAATGAGGGAAGTAAAAAATAATGAGAAGGAATGAGGGGAAATTGCAAGAACCTAGGGAAGGAATGGAAAGAAGACATGAAGGAGCCAAGAACAATGGAATGGGGAAAGGAAGGAAGGAAGGAAAGGGTGAAGAGAACGGAAAGGAGGAAAAATGAGAGAAAAGGAGGGAAGAGAAGGTAATGCAGGAAGAAAGAAGAAAAATTTTACAAGGAAAGGAGGAAGGATGGAGGGAGAAAAAAAATAAATGAATGATGGAAAGAGAGAGAACTGAAAAAATGTACCTTTCCCTTTATTTCTTGCCTGACCGATCCTGCCTTACCCCTGCCTCTGGTGTGAATTACTGCTGCCTGCCTCACCCTGCCTGACTCCGCCTTAATCTACCTCACCCTGCCTTACTCTACCTCACCCTGCCTCACCTCTGCCGTCCATCAGTGTTTTTTTAATCCCCCCTCCCCCCACTCAGTCTCCCCCTCCTTCTTCTTCCAACACTTCTTCGTTTCCAGCGTTTTCTTCTTCTTCTTCTTCTTCTTCTTCTTCTTCTTCGAGAGAGAGAGAGAGAGAGAGAGAGAGAGAGAGAGAGAGAGAGAGAGAGAGAGAGAGAGAGAGAGAGAGAGAGAGAGAGAGAAATATATACCTTTTTGAGACTCGTATGACACTGACTGAAAGAATAAAAACTGTGAAAGATAAATACGGTAGATGTATATAAATAGACAGATAGATATTAAACTGATAGATACAAAAACTGCTGAAGAAAATACTCTCTCTCTCTCTCTCTCTCTCTTAATGGTATAGAGTTACTGATTCACCTCTCCCTCTTCCTTTTCCTTCCTGTCAACACTTACTCTTTTCCTCCCTCCCTCCCTCCGTCCTCTTCCTTCTCTCCTTACCTCCCCCTCTGTCAACCCTTCCTTTTTCCCTCCCTCCCTTTCTGCCTGTATCAATGGTAGGGTCAAAGATCATTCTCTCTCTCTCTCTCTCTCTCTCTCTCTCTCTCTCTCTCTCTCTCTCGTCACCAATCCATCAACATGTCCTCCTATTTTGCCTCCACCCTCCATCCAAATACTCTTCTTGCCTCTCCCATTTCCCTCCTACTTATCTATCTATTCATTTGTCAGTCGATCTATCGCTGTTAATTCATCCATCAACCCAGTCTATCTTTTTATGTATATATTTATCCATGTAATCATCCATCCATCTATCCAATTCATTCAGACACTATTTTCTCAACCATCCATCTGTCCATTCATCCAACTCTCACTTCCACTATCCATCCATCCATTCATCCAACCAACAATCACTTGCATCTACCATCCATCCATCCATCCATCCATCCATCCATTCATTAGAAAACTCAGTAACTGTTCCTAGATCCCTCCCTCCCCCTATTCATCCACACATCTTTCCATTCATCCACTCCTGAACCATAGCCCTGTCCCTCCCTCCATCCATCCATTCTTCCTTCCATCAAGTCCTCCCTCCCTCCATCCAACCATCCATGTTTGCATCTCCTTCCCTCCATCCAACCACAGATTATTATATATTCCTGTCCCTCCTTCCCTCCATCCATTTTTTCCTTCCATCCAGTCCTACCTCCATCCATCCATTCTCAAGTCAACACATCCAGCGAGGGATTAAAAAAAAACAAAACAAAAAAAAGGTATTCTCCATCTTTGTTATGGGGTGGAGTATTTTTCGCTGTCAGAATTGGTGTATTATGGGCTGTGTTTACTTTAGTCCACCCTCCTCTCTCTCTCCCTCTCTCTCTCGTTATCTATCTATCTATCTATCTCCTCTAGCCTTCTTTCTCTCCGAGCTACCCTTGAGAGAGAGGGGGGGGGAGAAAGAGGGGGTCGTGAGATATTTTAACTAAGGTAATTGTTTTCTGATGATATGGAAGGCAGTCATGAGCAAGGGGGGAAGGGGGAGGAGTGGTGGGAGGGAGAGAAGAAAGGAGGAGGAGGAGGAGGAGGAAAGAAACTAGGAGGGTAGAAGGGCGAAGGAAGGAAAAAAAAAAGGCAGGAGGGAGGAGAGGAAAAAGAAACTAAGAGGAAATACGGAAGAAGGGAGGAAAGAAACAGGGAGGAGACTGAGAAGAGGAGAAGGAGGAATGGGATGGAGGGAGGAAAAGACGGAACTAGGAATAAGGAGGGGATAGGGAGAGATAGGAAAGAATATTAAGAAGGAAAAAAGGTATGGAAGAAGATAACTTGCAGGAAAAAAGGATGGGACAGAGAGAGGGAGGAAACACAATTGTCAGATCCGATGATGATTGTGTGTGTGTGTGTGTGTGTGTGTGTGTGTGTGTGTGTGTGTGTGTGTGTGTGTGTGTGTGTGTGTGTGTGGAGTGACATACACCAGACACACCAAAATTAATTAACTGTCCCGGCGTTCTCACCTGTCTCTCACCATCACCACCATCACCAATATCACCACGCTTTTATCACACTTCCTATCACCACCATCACCACTACTGCTGTCACTTACCTAATTACTACCAATAACACAAGCATCATCATTAACACCACAGTCGTTATTATCATCACAATTACCACCACTACAATCCACCACAATCACCACTACATTACTTCCACCGCCATTATCACCACTAAACCTGGTACCTTCATCATCACCAAGAGACAGAAAATACCCTACCATACTATTTCTCATCACATAAAAAAAATGTCTATGTATATATGCCACTACTCATGTTCTTGCTTCTTTATCTGGTTCGTGTTATAAGGAAGGGAATGGCTGGCATTTTACCGTCCACTCCTGCAGCCCTCTGTCTGGAATGATACGCTGTCCACTAACGATGGCGGAAGTTGTCGCCGAAACCGTTTATAACCAACATTTTTCCTGCCAGCGTTATCAAAACTAATCACGCTACTGCACTATGGCAATCCCAGGACATGGCCTCGGTGCAGTTCAAGCGGCCTTCTGTTATCTATGTTGCACAATGAGTTCTTTTTACCACCCTCACCAGCACCCGGGTCGTCACCACTTTCCCCCTCAGGTATGGTTGGGACACGCACCTGGCCGAGTCACGACCCCCAGTCACGACCAGACCAGCGCAGGACACCACGAGAGCCAGGTCAGGTCAGGTCACGGGTCACGCCAGCTCCTCAGGTCACCCAAACCCATCTCTCGCACATCCCTTAGTCACTTCACGTCTTAATTTTCGTAACATTTATATCTTTAGTTCCCCCTTTCCCTTCTCTCTCTCTTTCCATTTCTCAATTTTTCTTTAACCTTACCACCCCTTTCTCCTCTTCTCTTCCACCTCCATTTTTTCCCGACTGTACTTCCTCCCACCTCTCTCTCCCGTAATTCATTTCGCGTCCCCATTTCCTTAACCTTTTATCTTTACTTTAGTTCCTCCGTTCCCATCTTCTCACACTGGCTGCCTTGTTCTTACCACACTTGTTCTCTTCTCGTACCTTGCACAACTGCTCGAAAGTTGAAATTTGATGGAAACAATCGAGAAATGTAATAGATGTTGCTGTAAATCCTGACTACACTACAAAATCTTGCCAAAGTTGAAAATACACTGCCTGATGTAAGTACCAGGAACTGTAGGAAATATTCTGCGGATCTTACTTCATTATTACCGTGCCCACTGCTCCTCCACATGACCCCACCTCCACTAATACCGTAACAATGGATTTCAAAGTGATATCTCTAGTAAGTCACAGAGATGGTGGATGTCAGGACTCTAGTGGTGGCGGCAATAATGAGTACACGCTAACAATAATAGGCTCACACAGGAAACGACCTTCCTACGTTACATCCAGAACAGAATGAATTTTAACACCAGTAAATGAAAAAAACAAAACAAAAAACTAAACACTTCCGGTCCTGCCGAGAAAGTACAAGTAATAATGAGTTTGAAAAAAATTGTTCTTAGGTTCTACGGTCCGTATGTGTGAGAGAAAAGTTACCATCCCATTTTTTAGTTTTTTTTTTTTTTTATGTTCGTTAGATCTCGTGTGGACAGCGTGCAGAGAATTTAACCTCTATTTTTAAGTCATGTTCTTGTGTTCTTCAGTTCACCTGTATCAAGCAAAGGTACAAGTTAACCTCATTCTTGCGTTATGCTTCTTACGCTTTTCTACCAGGTGAGGGCAAGTCTGAGCCATGAGTACTGCAGTTATCCTCTTTCTTATGCCATTTTCTTACGTTCTTCTGCTCACGACACAAGGCCAGCTGCTCAAACATCCCCTTTGTAATCTGCGACCTATGATATATACTGACATTCTTCAATACTCGGGGACGCGGGTTGATTTCTCCCTCACGTTATGATCTAGCGTTCTTCAGGTCGGGTGTGGAATGTGAGAAGCCACGTTAACCTCTTTTCATATGTTCTTACGTTATTATTTTCTCATGTGCAAAGTGACGACACCCCGTTCACCTCTATGTTATGTTCTAAAGTTCTGCATACGTGGAAGGTGAGAACAAAGGTTAATCCCAGTCTTCCGTTCTTCATTTTTTAAAGACGAAAGTTAACCTCAGTCACATATTTCTAAAGTTCTACCATTTTTGAGCGGAAAGTGAGGGAAAGCGGGGACACCGGGTCATGCCGGGTGTTCCAATCAAGCGGTTTATGTGTCTGGTGTTGAAATAATGTAACCATCTCGTCATGCCAACCTGTGCCGTCTGTGCCTGCCCGTGCTCACTCAGGTGTGGATACTGACCCGCCGTTGGGAAACCTTACCCCGATGTGTAATGCCGCACATGTAGAATTTATGTCTGGCTTATACACTGTCTATGTGGTCACGAACTGGGTGTATTATATATATATATATATATATATATATATATATATATATATATATATATATATATATATATATATATATACTATTTATGTAGATTATAACAATTTACCATACCATCACACACACACACACACACACACACACACACACACACACACACACACGAAAGCGCGCCCGCACACGACTAAATATGTTGCCTATATATGCTATATACAGAGAGAGAGAGAGAGAGACAGAGAGAGAGAGAGAGAGAGAGAGACAGAGAGAGATACCAGCACGTACTGTACACATACCATCACACGCAGGCACATACACACTCTCCCACAATCATTATATATAAAACCTTCCCCCTCACACACACACACACACACACACACACACACACACACACACACACACACACAGGACCACTTTCCCCCACACTTACAACACCGACAACCCGTTTTTTCACAGCCGGGAGTTATTTTGCAACCTCTCTCTCTCTCTCTCTCTCTCTCTCTCTCTCTCTCTACATATATATATGAACTGATCTTGAATTAGGCTCTGTTATCCCTTTTTTGTTTTTTCCTTGGAGGAAATAATTTGCGGGCTCCTGACCCTTGGTTCCTTCTTGACTGCATAAAAAAAATATTATATATATATGTATATACACATAATATATTTATATATTTACCTGGTTCTGCAATTTACAGTATCAGTGCACCTACCCATCCTAAACAATGACATGAGAATAATAATAATAATAATAATAATAATAATAATAATAATAATAATAATAAACAAAGAAAAAGAGAAATCCAGCGCACGCACACACACACACACACACACACACACACACACACACACACACACACACACATCTATATCTATCTATCTATCTATCTATCCACACACACACACACACACACACACACACACACACACAGTATATAAGGGCAGAGGCTGTAGACAGGCACAATAATTAAAACCCCAACTCGCCTAATTCGGAAACTCATCTCAAATTATGACCTTATTAACATTCTAAATTCCACGCGTACATTCCTACTGACATTAGTTTTTCCTGAGTTTTTTATTCTTTTTTTCCCTGCTGCGCCGCGAAATGTCATCTTAATTGGCATCTTGTGTAACTGGCCAGGTGACGTTCTTTTAAAATACCTGGTCTTACTTTCATTTATGACCTCTTGTTATTTTTGGCATTTTAAAAAATTCTGTTTTATGTGTTAAATTTACTGTATATAACTCTGTGTATGCTTATATTAATGGATACTCCGTTTATTATTATTATTATTAGTCGTTACTATCATCATCACCACCACCACCACCACCACCATCACCAACACCATTAACTCCCTCACTCCACTCACCCCTTCATATTATTATTATCATCATTATTATTATTATTACCACCACCACGACCATCATCACTACCACCACCATTACCACCATCACCATCACCACTATCTCCCTCACTCCACTCACCCCTTCACCACTCACATCTTCACTTTCACTCTCATCCCTCAACTCCTCCACCTTATCAATTTCCTCACCCTTGCAAAACCTATGCCACTGAAATCCTTATGCCTGCTATTCATTTTACTTTCCATCCCTCTATATGTAACTTCTATCTATCTATCTATCTATCTGTCTGCCTCTGCCCGTCCGTCTGTCTATCACTGTTCGATCTATTTACCTATTTATACTTGTTAATCCATTCCTCAGTCTGTGTGTGTCTGTCTGCCTCTTTGTCCACTGTCTAATCTATCTATTTGTCTATCTAGTTATCAGTCTCTCTCTCTCTCTCTCGTATTCTAAGTGGCCCTCTAATTACCTAACACCTCTTCCTTAGCGATTTACTCTGCTTCATACACATCAACATCCTTTTATAATATGTAACTGAGCACTTCATGTCGACAATAAAACTACATAAACAGGATAAAAGAAAATGCTAAGGTGTAATAAGCAAAATAAGTCGCTGAGGAACATGTGCTGAGAATTCTTCCATTAATTTCGTTCTATACCTTCATTATTCAGTTTGATTAATTTATTCAAGTCTTCATCAGTGTATAACTAGGTATTCATTGTATATTCACTGCCTGATTAAAGGTGAGTCCTGGATTATTTATATTGTTCATCCATTTAAAGCGAGGTAAGAGAGAGAGAGAGAGAGAGATAGAGAGAGAGAGAGAGAGAGAGAGAGAGAGAGAGAGAGAGAGAGAGAGAGAGAGAGAGAAGGGGCGTGTGAGAGTTAAT
This sequence comes from Coenobita brevimanus, assembly GCF_032717465.1. Classification (NCBI taxonomy): domain Eukaryota; kingdom Metazoa; phylum Arthropoda; class Malacostraca; order Decapoda; family Coenobitidae; genus Coenobita; species Coenobita brevimanus. The sequence continues at coordinate 33,121,233 of NC_137020.1, forward strand.
TCAAAGGTTACTATTACATAAAGGTCATTAGCCGGAAGGTCAATGAAAGGGCACAATTAAAACGGGTTCAGTCAATCTATCTATCCATCCATCTATCTATCTATCTATCTATCTATCCATCTAACTATCTATCCATCTATATCATTCTATATTTCTATTTAACCATCAATGTATTGCTATCCGTATCGCTAATCTATTTCTCTGTGTCTAACTTCTATTTCTCTCTAAAC
>NC_137020.1:33126462-33146462 GCF_032717465.1 Coenobita brevimanus
AAAAAAGGAAAGTATTAAGAGTAAGTTAAAAGCTAAGTAGATATGTAAAAAAAAAGATATATAAAAAAAGGTGTTTTCGTGGGTACAGTGTAAAATAAAATTGAAGACGGTGACGAAGGTGTGTGTGTGTTGGCTTGTGAGTTGTGTAGAGTTGCGGATGATCTGTGAGGGGTAGCTGTGAGGGGCTGGATTACCCCCCCCCCCGGTACACGATATAGGCCGGGTAAGGGAAGGTGAGGTAGAGGGATAGATAGATAGATAGACAGATAGATACATAGGCGGGTAGGTCAGGGGGATGAACACATACGGAATGGATGAATGGATGGATTCTGACATACATGGATGGACGGAGGAACAAAAACAGGCAGATGAAGGAACAGATATGATAGATAGATGGATAGATAGATAGATAGATAGATGGTTAGATGGATGGATGGATGGATAATGACTGACAGATAGATAAACCTAGATAGATGGAAGCATAGAGTGTGGTGGTAGAATGGACAGAATGAGAGCTATGTTAAGAGATGGGAGGTTCAGATAAATAATGGAGAGAGAGAGAGAGAGAGAGAGAGAGAGAGAGAGAGAGAGAGAGAGAGAGAGAGAGAGAGAGAGAGAGCAGGAAGGACGAGGCAGCAACAATGGAGATAATTTTACCTGACCTTTTTCTTTCTCTCTTTCTGGGGGCAGTTCAGGAGGAAGGAAGGGAGAGAAGAGGAAAGGGATGGAGGAAGAAAGGGAGGGAAGAGAGATGGCAGGGAGGGAGAGAAGGAAAGATGAGGGAGGGAGGGAGGGTGAGAAGCATGCGAGGAAGGGAGGGAGGGAAGAAAAAGGGGGAGGGAAGTGGGAGAAGGCATGAAGGAACGGGTGGAGGAAGAAAGAATGGGAGAGAAGGAGGGATGTAGAGAAGGAAAATTGAAGAAAGGGAAAGAGAGAACGGAAGAGGGAACACTGAACAATAACGGGACTAAAGAAATGTGAGAGAGAGAGAGAGAGAGAGAGAGAGAGAGAGAGAGAGAGAGAGAGAGAGGAGAAAAAAATTGGAGAGAAAAAAGAGGGCGGGAGAAAAGTGGGAGCGAATCAGGTGCAACCCCCAGGAGAGAAAGTTGGGGTGGAGAGACGTGAGAGAGAGAGAGAGAGAGAGAGAGAGAGAGAGAGAGAGAGAGAGAGAGAGAGAGAGATGGGATAAGGAGAAGGAGGAGGAGAAAAGAGGATATGGGAGAAAATGATGGAAGGGGAATGGTGATGAGATGGGTTGTGGGGAGGAAAGAAAATGAGAAGTGAGAAGGGGAGATGAGAGCTGAGGGAGAATGGAGGGGATAGAAAAAGTAGAGGGGGGGAGGGGGAGGGTCACTGGTCTCAAATCACAGCCCCCCACCGCCCCTTACACCCCCTCCCCCCCTCTCAGTTGTGTCTCCTTGTGGGGCTTCCGCAATGGGGGAGGGGAGGGGGAGGATGGCGAGAGAGGGGGAGGATGGCGAGAGAGGGGAAGGTTGTAGAAGGGAGGGGGAGGATAGCATGAGAGGGGGGAGGGGAGGGGGAGGATGGCAAGAGAAGGGGGGAAGGTTGGGGAAGGAAAGGGGAGGACAGCATGAGAGGGGGGAGAGGAGAGGGAGGATGGTGAGAGAGGGGGAGGGCTGGAAAAGGCAGAGGGGCGAAAGAGGAGTAGGGAAAGAGGAAATAGTGAGGGGAGGAAGGAGAGGGGAGGACGTAGAGGAGAAAAGAAGGGAAGTGGGGATGAGGGGAAGGGGAAAGAAAACCGAAATAAAAAAGAAAATGGGAGGAGAGGGAAAGGAATGAAAAGAAGAAGGAGGAGGTAAAAGGGGATAGAGGAAAACAGTGAGAATATTAAGAAGGAGGAAGAGAGAAGAGGGAGAGGGGGAGGACGAAGAAAGGAGAGAAGAGGAATGAGGAGGAGAAGGAAGAAAGGAGAGAAGGGGGGATGAGAGGGAGAGGGGAGAGAAGCCCCCTCCCTCCTACACCAGCTGTGAGATGGAGACAAAGAGAGGCAGCTGCAGAGGGAGAAAGAGAGAAGGGGGAAGGGAGAGGAGAGGGGGCAAGAGAAGGAAGGGGGAGGAGGCGCTACATGATGCTAATTCTATATAATAATCTTTGCAACAACAACAAAAACAACGCAACAACACTAACAGCGGGAACATCAACATCAACCACAAAAATAAAAGATCAATAGGTAAAAAGAATGTGATAAAAGAATGCAATAAAACTAGTGAGAGGCTTGAGATGGAGTGAGATGAAGATGCAGAGGGCGAAGCGGATGGAGGCATGAGGATGATAAAATTGCAGGGCTGGGTTGGTACAGGCTTACTATCACCAGGATGGAGTGGACCGACACGTGATGATGCTGGCGAAGGTGACGACGAAGGTGAGGGCTACAAAGGTGATGGTGATGAGAATGTTATTTTTTATTCTGATCGAGACTCCTTTCACATGACAGGTGTGTCCCACTGATGAATAAAATCGTCTAGGGGTGGCCATAAGGTACCCAAATTCGTTCTACCCTCTAAATGGTAAATAACAATCGTCTTCCGGTAGCCAATACCATCCAAAGCGGCCTACCCTTTAAAATGTAAACACTTCAATTTGCTTACTCAGGCTTGTGTACTTAATTATGCAAATCGCCTATATATTTATCGCTATCTTAACTCATCATTGGTAACCTTACAAGTAAATAAAACTCTTCCTTTAGGCGTGTACACCTTGCCACACCATACGCAACTACAGGTGAAGCAGTGAGCTTTGTGTGCTAATTAAATGATGTTTCTCATATGTTACTTCTATGGCGGAGTGGGTAGAGAAGAGAGGAAGGACGGGGTAGCACAGTGAGGGTGAGGAGGGAGGGGGAGGTAAAGCTTGGATGGGGAGCAGAGGGGTGAAAAGGAGAAGGGAGGATGGCTAGGAAGATTGGAGGTAATTTGGATATGGGGGGGAACGAAGGAACCAATCACTTTAATCTTATTTGTCTTGCCTCACACCTCGTATCTTCCTCCCTCCTCCCCTTCTCTCCCTCCCTCCCACCCTTATTCTCTCTTTAATCCCTCCTTATTCCACCTCCCTCCCTCCCCTCCTTTTGTTCACTACCATTCCCTTCCCTCTTGGCTTTCCTCTCTCTTTTTCTACTTTCCTCCTTTCTCTCCCTTTCTTATTCTCTCATTCCTACTCCTTTCTTCCTTTTCATTAATTCTTCCCTTCCTTCCTTCCTTCTATTCAATGGACACCTCTCCTTCCCTCCTGGATTTTCTTTCCTTCCTCACCATTTTCCACCTTTCTCTCCTCCTCCTTTATTCTCTCACTTTAATTCCTACATATTCTCCTTCCCCTTCACTTTCGGTTCATACCCTCTCCCTCCTGGATTTTCTCACACTCCTTCCTTCCTTCCTTCGTTTCTCCCTCCTTCTTCCCACTTTTCTTTATTCATAAATTCACATCACGCATTCCTCATTCCATCCATCCATCAATCCAAACACCCATCCAACCACCACCCATCCATCCATCCATCAGTCAGTCAATCCATCCATCCATCCATTCATCCATCCATTAACCTCATTCCACCCATCCATCCATCCATCAATCCTTACATCCATCCACCCAACCATCCCTTTCATCCATCCAACCACTATCCCCATACTATCCACCCACCCATCCCTCTATTAACCTGTCACCCTGTTAATGCCGACAGGTAGGACAGCCGTCACGAATTACCTGGGCAGGTAATGTTCTCACCTGCTTGTTAAAATGGGGACAAAGGTAGGTGAAAACAGGATGAAAATAAAGATGAGAGGGAGAGAAGATAAAAGTAAAATGGGGGGAGTAGTAATGACTGACACACACACACACACACACACACACACACACACACACACACACACACACACATATGGGTCGTTCATGATTTACACTCATTACGCCAGCTAAGTATGTGTGCGTGTGCGTGTGTGTGTACGGGTAGGTGTCCCCTCTTCTCTACCTACCTACCTACCTACCTAAAATTTTCTCTCCCTCTCTCCCTCCCTTTCTCCCTTTTATCTATCTAACCTCTTCTCTCCCTCCTACCAACCTACTCCTACTTACCTTCTTCTTTCCCTGCCTATCTACCCACCTACCTTACTTATCAGCTACCTACTTACCTTTCTCCTTCCTTACTGATCAACCCACCCATGCTACTTACCCATCTGTCTACCAACTTACCTACCTACCCACTAATTTCTCTACCTACTTACCTACCTACCTACCCATTAATTTCCCTACCTACTTATCCACCTACCCATTAATCTGTCACCTACCTCCCTACCTACCTACTAACCTTTTCTCCTAACCACCTATCTATCAATTTCTCTACCTACCTACTTACCTACCTCCCTTACCTTACTTATCTTACCTACTCACCTACCTACCTCCCTACCTCTCTCCCTCCCTTCCTCCCTCTCTCCCCCCCCTCTCTCTCTCTCTCTCTCTCTCTCCCTCCATGGGCCACCTTCGTAAATCAGGCAGGCCGAGTAATGCATAGCGATGGTGCTGCCTCCCTTTGATGCTGGTAGTTGTGGTAGGTGTGGTTGTGGTGGTTGGATGGTGGGCGGTTGACTCACTGGTAGTTGTGGTAGTTGGTGGTAGTGGTGATGATTGTAGTTACAGCAGTTGTGGTAGTGATGGGTGAGGGTGGTGGTAGTTGTGGTAGGTCGTGGTGGTAGTGGTTGTTTCTGAGGGTGGTAGTTGTGGCTGTGGTGATGGGTGAGGATGGTTGTGGTAGCTAAGGATGGTGACAGTTGTAAGAGATGAGGGCGGTGGTGGTTGTGGTGGGTGTGGTAGATTTCTTGCTCCTATCCTGTCCTTCATTCTTTCCTTCATACTCTTCTTCCTTCTTCTCCTTCTTTCCCTTCCCCTTCCATAATATTATCTCTTCTTCCTTCCTCCTCCTCCTCCTTTCCTTCCTTCTCCTTTTCCTCTTCTTCCCTGCCTCCTCCTCCTCCTTTCCTTCCTTCTCCCTTCCCTCTTCTTCATCTTCTCCCTCCTCCTTTCCTTCCTTCTCCCTCCTCCTTTCCTTCCTTCTCCCTTCCCTCTTCTTCATCTTCTCCCTCCTCCTTTGCTCCCTCTAATGACTTAAGTGACAATTTCACACTTGCTTCACGTTTTCTAGCCCCACCAAGCCACCCCTCGCTCTAATCTCTCTCTCTCTCTCTCTCTCTCTCTTACATCCAACTACAAAGTCATTCCACCTTTAAAATCCTTCTCATTTCTCTTCCATTATGTTTTCGCACTTGGCTTCTTTCCCTCTCCTCCCTCTTACCTATCTACCTACTTTCCCTCCTTCCCTCTCTCTTTCTTACCTACGTACCTACTCTCCCTCCGTCCCTCCCTCTTTCCTACCTACCTTCTTTCCCTATCTCTCCACGTAGCTAAACTCTCCTCTTTCCTCCCTCCATCCATTCCATCTACCTTTTCTCCCTCCCCCACCCCATCTATCGTCTTTCCATTCATCTCTCTCTCTCTTTCTCTACCTACCTCCTTCCCTCTTCGCTTCACTCTCCTCTTCCCCTCCTCCTCACATCTCTCCTCCTCCTCCTGTCTTCCCCTTCAAGTCCTCACCCCCAGAAACTCACTATTCACCCCTGAGGAACACGGTTAATTTTACATATATCTTCTTGCTACATACAGACGATTTTATTCAGCTTCTGGGCAGCCTTTTGTAATGACGGGGTATCCTTGTCGGCTAAGGAAGCTCCGTAACACATTTTCCGAAGCGATTTATATTCTTTATTACACCTTACTGTCCTGCTCCGTGTTACATAAATCATTCTGACTTTAGGTGTTGCGTAAATCCTCCCAATATCGCCATACTATGCATAAATAACGTGCAGAAGGATATTAAACAGCCATAACCAAAAATAAATCGCTAAGGAAGAGGTTCCAGGGAGCTTAACTACCTGACGGGCATACGACCCCGGTAATCTAGAAAAAGATGTAATATTTTAGTACACACCTTTGTCGGGAAAAATTTGAGCCATTGTAGTACAGACAATGACACTGTTGTTGTACTGTGGTATTTCCCCTTCTGGCTTTCGAATTAAATTGTCGGGTTTATTCTTTCCTGCAATCACGGTGTTTTTCTTGCCTTTTCCTGCCCGTTATCTTGCCCCAGGGAGAGACGAGTGGGGAGCACCCTTCCTATTTCCTTTCATCTTCTCAAACATGTAGGTTAGATCTTCACGAGTGGGGAGCACCCTTCCTATTTCCTATCATCTTCTCAAACATGTAGGTTAGATCTTGCGGGGTATGTGGCCGTATCTTTGCCTTCTTGGTTGCTCATTTGCTGCTTCTTATTCTCGTCTTTTGCCTATTATTATTCTTTTGTCTTTTTCAATCTGTGTTTGTCTTCTCACCTCATTTCTCTTTATGTCTGCCTTTTTCCCTTTCTTTTTCGTTTGTTGTCAGTTATATTGTTCTGTCTTTCCTCCTTTTTCTTCCTCCTTTTCCTGCTTTCTATCACCTTCTTATACTCGTAGGTTAGATCTTGAGGGGTATGTACCGGTATCCGTTTTCCGTTTTACTCTAACTTGGCCTAAAACTGTCATCTCTCCATCATTAATACTGAGACACTGAGCTAAAGCAAGGGAATAACGCCAGAATATGATGCGAGTCATGAAGAAGTGACATGGAATGGATGTAGAATCATAGTAGTCTCATTCAGTCACCAGTTACGTGAAATATGCCGCAAAAGGACAAAAATCTGGGCCAAGTTAAGGTAAAATGACTATAGCTTAGCCACCGCATAGGTCAACAGGTGTCACTTTACCTGTATATTGCATGTACAGTTCAGGATATAAATACTCACTCACTCCATTACCAAAAATCACCCACTTTCTCACTCCACCCACCATTCTCCTTCCACATCCCTGACGGACATTATTCTGTACAATTTCCTGTATTCCATTCCATCCACCTTCCCTTCCCTCCATCAAATTCCTTCCTCCATCAACTTCTTTCCTCCATTCATCTCTCCCCTCCTCACGTTTCTCTTCCTCCCTTAACCCTTTGATCCCTCACCCCTTCCATCGTTTCCCTTTTCATGGAAAGGATAAAAGAGAAGACGGCTGAGGAGGGGAGAGTGAGAGAGAGAAGAGACTGAGGAGGAGGGTAAGAGGGACTGCCAAAGGGAGCGACGGAGAAACAGAAGGAGGGGAAAGGCGAGAGCAGGAGGGGGGGAACAGGTAAGAGGGGAGGGGAGATGGGGTGTTGTAGGGAAGGGAAGGGGAAGAAGAGTAAAGGAGGAGGGAAAGTATATAAGAGGGAAGGTAAGGGGGAAGATGGTGTGGGGTAGGATATAGCAGGGAAGGGAAGGGAGGAAGTGAAAAGGGAAGTGGAAGTAGGTAAGAAGGGATGGGGAATGATGAGGTGAAGGGGTGAGGAAGAGGAATGGGGAGGGGAAGTAGGGTGATAGGTGAGAGGGTGAGGGGTGGGGGAGAAGGAGGGGAATGAATAGGGGAAATAGAGGGGTTAGAGGGGAGATGGGGTGAGAAGCAAGAAAGGCCGGGGTGAAGAGGTGAGGTGAGGGGGTGAGAAGGAAGGTACGAAAAAAAGAGTAACAAAAGCAGGAATGAGAGGTGACACAACAGAAAGAAAGGGGTGGGTGTGGGTGACGAGGGGAGAGGAAGGTGTAAGGGTGGAGGTGGGTGGGAGGTGTGAGGGTGGAGGGAGGGACGGGGGTGTAAGGGTGGAGGAGGGCGGGAGGTGTGAGAGTGGAGGGAGGGAGGGAAATGTGACAAGAGAGGGAGGAGGAGGGAGGGAAGTGTGACGAGTGAGGGAGGAGGAGGAAGTCTCTCTCTCTCTCTCTCTCTCTCTCTCTCTCTCTCTCTCACACACACACACACACACACACACACACACACACACAGCCCTCCCACCTCTCTCTCTAGCACACACAAACACTTCAAAAGCAAAAACACACAGAGCCATATACATGCACACAGTATTCCTTACACAAACACAACCCCCCCCCCTCTCTCTCTCTAGTTATGTATCTATCTATCTATCTACTGCACTCTATATGTAAATGTACTGTACCTACCTTCCTAAATTCTCTCTCTCTCTCTCTCTCTCAACAACAGGTGGAGGTAGAGTGGAGGTGAACGTGGTGGAGGAGGGGTAAGGTGGAATAGTGGAGGTATTTTTTACAGAATGGGATAAAAGATGAGTGGAAGAAGTACTGTTGGGGAATGCCTGTGTGGTTCCCGATGATAGATAGACAGATAGATAGACAGACAGACTGAGACAGATAGATAAAGGCAGATGGAGATTGATAGATACACAGAATGATATAGGCAGACAGACAGACAATAACAGATATGCAGACAGACTTATGGGCAGAGAGACAGACATATATATTTATAGACAGACAGACACACAGATATTCCCAAAATTATCCAAATATTAATACAGGAAAGCATCCAAGGAAATTCATGTTTCCTTCTTCCTGGTTTATATCAAATTATTTATGAATCTCTCTCTCTCTCTCTCTCTCTCTCTCTCTCTCTCTCTCTCTCTCTCTCTCTCTCTCTCTCTCTCTCTCTCTCTCTCTCTCTCTCAGATGGAGGAAATCCGGGTGGGGAGGGAGCAGACGTAAGAGTGAGGTAAAACGAAGTGGAGTGTATTGGTAAAGGGAACCGGAGGGGTAGACTGGGTGGATGGATGAGTTATTGGATGGATGGATGGAGGGAGGGAGGGATGATATGGATGGAGGGAAGGGTGGAGGGAAGATCAGGAAGGAGGGAGGGGTGGAGGAAGGGCAGGACCAGCAGTAATCTGATACTCTGATGGGTGATTGAAGACGATTACTCACGTGGGGAGAGGAGGGGAGGGGAGGAGATAAAAATAGGGGAGGAGAAGGAGGAAGAGGGGAGAAAAGAAGGAAAAGGGAAAGAATGTTAAGGAAAGTAGGAAGAGGCGGAGGAGGAAGAAGGGAGAAAAGAAGGAAGCGGGAGAGCATGCTGAGGAGAGTAGAAAGAGGAAGAGAGGGAAGGGATGTATTCTAGAACGAGGTAAGGGAGACGAAACTGAGAGAATGAAGGAGGAAAGGAAGAAAGGGTAAAGGAAGACAGGGAAGAAGTACAGGCACATAAGGAAATGGAAAAGACGGAAGAATGAGGAACAGGAAGAAAACAGAATTGAAAAAAGACAAAACGATAAATGCACTAATGAATTAAATATAAACACACATAAGAAAAAGGGGAAAGAAAGGCCAATAAAGAGAAATAAAAAAAAAAGGTATTAGCAAGATAAAGAATGAAGGGGGAAAAAAATAGCCAATAGAGAAAAATAAGAGGAAAAATAAAGTATAGAGAGGTCAGGAAATAAAGGAAAGAGGAATTGATACGAGTACATGAAAAGGGAACTGCAAAAAATAATGATATAAAAAGACAAAAGGAGAATAATAGAATAAGGATTTAATAAACCCATTCATAAGGATATCGAAAAAACTCTCTCCAGGTAATTTGAACTTAATGAATAGACACCCACTGAAAATCACAATTAAATGGGCATAAAAAAAGGAACAAAGAGGGAAAGGGTCAGGAATGGGAGGAGGGGAAGGGGGTACGTGGAGGGAAGGAGGGGTGGCGAAAGGAGGAAGAAAGCGATGGAGGTAGAGAAGGGGAGGAAGGAAAAGGGGGGAGGGAGGAAACACAGAGAGAAGGGAAATAAGGAAAGGGAAGACATGTAGGGAAGTGGGGCAAGGGGGTGGGGGGGAAAGAGAAGGGAGGAGAGATGGGTAGGAGGAAGGAAGGACGAAGAAAGCGATGGAGGTGGAGAAGGGGAGGAAGGAAAGCGGACGGGGGGATAGGAAAAACGGGGAGAGAGGTAGGGAAAAGATGGAACAGGAAGGGGGAAGGAAAATGAAACTACAGAAGAGGGGGAGAAGAAAGTAGGAAAGCAGAGGTGAGGGAGGGAGGAGGGTAAGGAGAGTGGAGAAAAAAGGAGGCAGGGAAGAGAGGGAAGTGTGGAGAGAAAAGGAGGTAAGGAAGAGAGGGAAGTGTGGAGAGAAAAGGAGGTAGGGAAGAGAGGGAAGGAAGAGTGGAGAGAAAAGGAGGGAAGGAAGAGTGGAAGGGAAAGGAGGTATGGGAGAGAGGGAGGAAGGTTGTAGGGGGATGAATTAAGGACATGGGTGAATGAAAAGTGGTCCAAGTGGCGTAATGAAAGAAGAACAGGTAGTGGCAAGAACAAAGGCGGAGAGAATGGGCACACGAGAAAAGGGTTAAGTGGAGAGAAGGACCAACGACTCACCGGGAATGAATAGGAGAGAGAGAGAGAGAGAGAGAGAGAGAGAGAGAGAGAGAGAGACTGATATGCGAAGAGACTGGTATGAACAAGGTGCATTGAGGAAAGACAGACAGACAGACAGACAGGTAGTGCAGGTGCCCCAGGTGATGGAGGTGATGATACCTATGTGTCCTTACAATGCTGCCTCTCTCCCTATCCCCCCTGCCTCTACCCTCCCCTCCCCTTCCTCCAGTTCTTTCTCTCTCCTCCCTCCTCTCCCCTTCCTCCAGTTCTTTCTCTCTCCCCCCTCCTCTCCCCTTCCTCCAGTTCTTCTCTCTTCTCCTTCTTCTCCCCTCCCCTCCCTCAACTTCCCCTCTCCCCTCACCTTCCACTCCAGCCTCTTTCATTTCCCTGCTTTCCCCTTATATACCAGTCTCTCTCTCTCTCTCTCTCTCTCTGGCTTCCTGCTTTTCCTTCTCTCGCTTCTTTACTTCGCCTCTCTCTCTCTCTCTCTCTCTCTCTCTCTCTCTCTCTCTCTCTCCATTCAAGCCGTTCTTTCTATCCCATTATATCCCTGTTTTCCTTCCCTTCCCTCGCTTTCACCCCTTGTCTCTCTCAATTGTCTCCCTCTCTCCCTCCTGTCCCTCCCTCTATTGTCTTCCTCTCTCCCTAGCTAACCCCCCCCCTCTCTCTCTCTCTTCCTACCTCCCTCCCTCCATCCCAAATACCCATCTTCCTACTCTTCTCCTTACCCACCAAACTCTCCCCCCTCTCTCTCCACCCCTACCTACCTACCCCCACCTTGCCTACCTACTCGCTTCATTCTCCCTCTCCCCCTCTCTACTGTTATCTGTCATAACACTTAGTGATTCTGTTATGCTCCTGTTGTGTTATCTTGGTGAACAGGCCTGGGGTGGAGGGGAGGGAGGGGAGAGAGCAGGATGAGGAGGAGGGGGGTACGAAGGAGGGGGGAAGGGGAGGGTAACGAGGGAGGAAATGAAGGATGGAGAAAAGGAAGGAAGGAGAGGATAAAGAGTGAGTAAATGAAGGATGGATGGGGAGAAGGAAGGAAGAAAGGAGGGGGAGGGTAAAGAGAGAGAAAATGAAGGAAGGATGGGGAGAAGAAATGAAGCAAGGAAGGGAAGAGGGTGAGGTAGGAACCAGGAAGAGGAGAATGTGAAGGGATGGGAATGGATAGATGGATGAAATGAGGGTGGAAGTGGGAACGGAGGAGGAGGAGATTGAAGAAAGAGAGTGAGAGGAGAGAAGGGCGATGAGAAATGAGGGGAGGAAAGGGAGAAAGGAAATGAGAGAAGAGGGTGGCGGAGGGAGGATGAGGCAGGGACACAGGGAGAGGAAAACATTACGGGAGGGAGGAGGAGGGAGGGAAAGAAAAGGTGAGACGAGAGTAAGTGATCAGGTTACAGACAAATACTTGTACCTCCCTCCCTACCCACCCTCTTTTTTTCCCTCCACCTCTTCCTAATTTCTTTCGCTCCCTCCCTCCAATTCTCCCTGATTCTTTTCCTCCCTTCCTTTTTCTCACCTCCTACGTCCTCCCTTCTTATCCTCAACCGTTCTAGTTTCCTTTCCCCCCTCTCTCTTCTCCACAAGTCCCTTTCTTCCCTCCCTTTATCCTTCACCTTGTTCTTCCTTCTTTCTCTCCATGCCTGCCTTCTTTTTTTCCCTCCACCTCCTCATCATTTCTCTCCGTTCCTAATTTCCCACGTGAATCCCTCCCTTCCTTTTCTCCTTCCTTTCCATCTCCCCTCCTCTCTCTTCCACCCGCCCTCCCCCTCTTTCCTCTCCTTCTCCCTCCCTTTCTTCTTTTGATCCTCCTCTCCTTTATCTTCTATTCCTCCTTCCCTTCTTTCCTCCTTCCTTGCCTGGAGTGTCGATGGTATTGTTATTATGCTCATTCTCTCTCTCTCTCTCTCTTTCTCTCATGATTTGCAACTGACCTGTTGATCGGGTGCGTTGAATGGCAAGTAATAATTATGAGGGAGGGAGGGAGGGGAGGGGCAGAGAGAGAGAGAGAGAGAGAGAGAGAGAGAGAGAGAGAGAGAGAGAGAGAGAGAGAATCACATATCCCATACCCCGCCCTCTCACTCTATTCATCCACGCATTCTTTCACACGATTATCCTAAAAACCGCCTGATGGTGTCCTCAGGGGTGGTGGCAGGCAGTAGGACCTCTGATTGTGAAGACGGAGGTTCGATTCCTCAATTGGGCGTGAGAGATGGGGTTAAGGCAGGTCACCACGCCCACTTCCACGCCCATTCTGATCGTCACGCCCACACCTATGCATCTCAAGGCTTTTTTTTTTCAGACTTCCGGCCATTCAGTCCATCTTTCCCCATTCTCTGCTAATACGGATCCCTGTCAGTCGTACCCCTTCACCACGAGGCCCTCTCAAAGCTGAATATTATACAGGAGTGTGGCAGTAACGAGGGAGGATTTAAACTTAGGATCCGTATTTTCGTCGCGTTGGGAGAGATGGTTATATAGAGATGGATAAACATAGATGGATATAGAAAGGTGTGTATATAGAGATGGTTATAAATGTGGATATACATAAGTGGATATACAAAGGATATATATATACTGTATATATGGATATACACAGATGGCTATAACACAAGTACTCACAAATTCACACTGAGTACTCATCTTCTACATTTTATCTTGGCAGAATCTAAGCAAAAAGAAGAGAAAAATAATATAATATAATTAAGGAGAGAGAGAGAGAGAGAGAGAGAGAGAGAGAGAGAGAGAGAGAGAGAGAGAGAGAGAGAGACTGACTCACCTACCTCGTCACCCTCAGAATTTCTCCACACACACACACACACACACACATACCTGAAAAACAAAGCAACATAAATTAACAAAAGAAAACACTAAAATACTTCAGCACAACATAATCATATATCTTTTACTCTATATGTGAACTGGTTATTGTTTGGAATCACTGAATGATGAATGAACGAATGTGTGTGTGTGTGTGTGTGTGTGTGTGTGTGTGTGTGTGTGTGTGTGTGTGTGTGTCCAATTATCCACTTCCTCCTCCCCTACAACAGAAAATAAATACTGAAGTTATAACTATAAATTAAAAATATAAGTGCAAAGAGGAACATAAAGGAATCTCCCCCCTTCCCCCCCCCCATTTTCGGCCGCCCCCCCCCAAAAAAAAAAAAAAAAAAACTCTCTCTAGATAAGCCAATTTTCTGCTCTCGCCAAAACTACTTTCATCTCTCCCTCCCTCCCTCCCTCCCTCCCTCCCCATCTGGGATATTCTTTCTCTCACCCTAGATTCGTTCTCTTGTTTCTGTTCCTCCTCCCATATTGTTTTTTCAATGCTTCCATTCATCGTCCTTCGTTACTGCCACCTCTCTCTGTATGCTTCTGTCTCTATCTATCTATCTATCTATCTGTCTATCTATATCTCTGTCTGTTTACGTAATCTATCAATCTATTCATCTATCTACTTAATATTTTCAAAACAGTAACTAGCTCATGACGATTTTTTTTTTATTGTATCTTATATTCAGCACTTCTTACATTCACGCCTCTCTCTCTCTCTCTCTCTCTCTCTCTCTCTCTCCCATACATAATGCATCCCACCCTTACCAGCTTTTCGTAAGCCTGTTTCGTGGGAGCCAGGAAAAACAAGGGAGGTGAAAAGGGAGGAAGGAAGGGAGGGAGGGGGGGGAGAGAGGGGAGAAAGGAGAGAGGGAGGGAGGGGAGAAGGGACTGAAGACTGAAGGAGGGGGGAGAGGATGGAGTGAGAAATGAAGAAGGAAGGGAGGGAAGAGGGAAGAGATGGAGGGAGGGATAGGAGAGAGGGCGAGAAGGGAGAGAGGAACACAAGAAAAGGGAGAGAGGGTAGGTGGGATAGTGCAAGAGGGAGAGAGGGAAGGAGAAAGGGAGGGGGTGAGAAAGAGGGAGAAAAGAACAAAGGAAGTAAAGAAAGTAGGGGGTTGGAAGACAGGAAAAAAATATATATAAAAAGACAAATAGGTAGGAACAAGTAGAAAGAAAAGAGAAAGAGGGAGAAATATGAAGGAGAGGAATGACGAAGGGAAAGACGGAAAGGAGAGGTAGGGGGGAGGGGGAGCGTGACACTCTACATTCTCCTCCGTCTCGTTCTGATCCTTCTCTCCCCCTCCTCCTCCTCCTCCCCCTTCCCCTCCCCTACCTTATAAAAACATACCCCCCTCCTCCCTCCTCCAATCCCCCCACCATAATCCCCCCACCCCGAGCGAATAGGATTGCTTTTATAATATTTACGTGCGACTGGCTCCCTCCCCTTCCCCTACTCCCTTCCCCCTCCTATACCTCTCCCCACATCACCTCCCCTCCCTATCATCAGCCCCTACTTTCCCTCCCCCCTCTCACCTTCACTCCCACCCCCCTTCCTCATTATGGCTGAACATTTGAGAGAGAGAGAGAGAGAGAGAGAGAGAGAGAGAGAGAGAGAGAGAGAGAGAGAGAGAGAGAATAAAGGGGGGACTCAACATTACCTATTTCGGTCACACATTAGCCATTTACAAGTACATTATAACTCCACATGTTCCCTCCTTCTTTACAATTCTCTTTATTAATTCTCCTTTCCTCCCTTTTCCTCCTCCTCACATACACTCCCCTCTCCTCCTTCCCTCCCTCTTCCTCCTTCTCACCCACACTCCCCTCTCTTCCTTTCCTTCCTCTTCCTCCTCCTCATCTACACTCCCCTCTCTTCCTTTCCTCCCTCCTCCTACTCCTCACCTACACTCCCCTCTCCTCCTTTCCTCCCTCCTCCTACTCCTCACTTACACTCCCTTCTCCTCCTTTCCTCCCTCTTCCTCCTCCTCATCTACACTCCCCTCTCTTCCTTTCCTCCCTCTTCCTCCTCCTCACCTACACTCCCCTCTCTTCTTTTCCTCCCTCTTCCTCCTTCTCACCTACACTCCCCTCTCTTCTTTTCCTCCCTCTTCCTCCTTCTCACCCACACTCCCCTCTCCTCCTTTCCTCCCTGCTTTCCTCCCTCTTCCTCACCTACACTCCCCTCTCCTCCTCCTCCTCTCTCTTAATTGTTTTCTATACATTTTATTCTCTCTATTCTTTCCTTCGCTTCTCTTTCTTTTATCATCTCTTGCTCAATCTCGCTTTTTTCCCTCTCCCTTCCCCATCTCTCAATTCTATTCTCTCTCTCTCTCTCATCTTTATTCCACACATATACTTTTTGTTTTAGCCAATTATCTTACTCTCTCTCTCTCTCTCTCTCTCTCTCTCTCTCTCTCTCTCTCTCCCTCTCTCTCTCTCTCCGCTGCTCAGGTATTCAATCACACACACTCCCCCATTTTCCCCCATGTAGCCGGGACATTAGGGGGAGGGAGGAGGGAACGTTTCTTACTTTCTCTCAAAATTTTCTCCCTCCCTCCCTCCCTACTCTTCTCTCTCCTTTAATCCTCTTCTTTCCTCCCTTTCTCTCCTTCCCTCCCTCTCCTCCTGCATATTTCTTTTCTCTCCTATCTTCTCTCTTTCTCTACTCTCTCTCTTTAATGATTTTCTTCCTATACTACATTCAGTTTTTATCACTATCTTTAACTCTCTCTCTCTCTCCTTTTTCCCCTCAGATAGAAGAACACCCTCCGAATACACAATCATTCCTCTCTCTCTCTCTCTCTCTCCTTTTTCCCCTCAGATAGAAGAACACCCTCCGAATACACAATCATTCCTCTCTCTCTCTCTCTCTCTCATTTTTCCCCTCCAAGTCCTTCCTCTCGACACAGCTTTTCCAGTCTTTTCTCCATTCCCTCCCCTTTTCTCTCACTTCCTCCCACCTTTCTTTTTTCTCCCTCTCCAAACACAAATATCTTTTTCTCTCCCCTTTTCCCCTCCTCCTCTACCTATTTCACCTCTCACCTTCCTTCTTCTTACTCCCCTTCACTATTTCCTCTCCTTCTATATCTTTCTCGTTATTTTCTCTTTCAACACTTCTTTTCCCTTCCCTCTTCCTCCTCCTCCTCCATCTCTTCCTCTTCTCACTTTCCTCCTGCCATTTTCCTCCTTCTCTCCTCTTTCTTCCTCCACCTTTTCTTCGCCTTATCCTTACTACTTCCCTGTTCTCCTTCACTTTTTTCATTTCCCTTCCTTCATCAAACTTCCTTCTTCCTGTCACCCTACTTACTATTCTCTCTCTCTCTCTCTCTCCCCTCCAGGCATAAACAAGCTTAAATAAAATACCAGAAAACAATTACTCTCACTCTCTCTCTCTCTCTCTCTCTCTCTCTCTCTCACTCTCCCTCTCTCTAAATAAGCTTTAATAAAATGTCTGAAAACAATTAGTGGGTTCCTTTCAGCCAAGGCGAGATGAGATGGATCATTAGCCAGAAGGAGGAGGAGGAGGAGGAGGAGGAGGAGGAGGAGGAGGAGGAGGAGGAGGAGGAGGAGGAGGAGGAGGAGGAGGAGGAGGAGGAGGAGGAGGAGGAGGAAGGAAGGAAACAATAAGACAATGTAAGAGACGAAGAGAATGAATGGTGAATAAAAGACTGAGATAACTAAGTAAGGAAACAAGAGGAAAGGAAGGTGACAGAAGAAGATGGAGGAGAGGAAAACAGGGAAAGAAGAAGAGAAAGAAGGGGAGGAGGCAAGGAAACAAACAGGAAAACAATGATGAGGACAATAAGAAAATGGAGGAGGAGGGAAGACAGGAGGAAAGGAGGAAAAGAGGGAGGGAGGAAAGGAGGGAAAGAGGGAGGGAAAAAAGGATGTAAAGAGGAAGGGAGGAAAGGAGGTAAAGAAGGAGGGAGGAAAGGAGGTAAATAGGGAGGGAGGAATGGATGTAAAGAGGGAGGGAGGAAAGGAGGTAAAGAGGGAGGGAGGAAAGGAGGTAAAGAGGGAGGGAGGAAAGGAGGTAAAGAGGGAGGGAGGAAAGGAGGTATAGGGGGAGGGAGGAAAGGAGGTAAAGAGGGAGGGAGGAAAGGAGCTAAAGAGGGAGGGTTGGAAGGAGGTAGAGAGGGAGGGAGGTCTATCTATCTATATACCTAGGCTGCTTCCCCCAAGGAAAGGGAGGTAGGGAGGAAAAAAAAAGGGTTGTCTCAGCAAAGCCATTACCATACTGATGATGATGATGATGAAGAGGAGGAGGAAAATGGAAGACAGGAGTGAGGGAAGACGGAAGAGGATACACAAGGAAGACAGAGGGAACGATAAGGAGAAAGAGACGAGGAAGTGCAAAGAAAAGAGGAAGAAAGTGGAATTGGGGAAAAGATGAGAAAGAGACAAGTAGGGAATGTAAGAAAAACGGAGAGAGAGAGAGAGAGAGAGAGAGAGAGAGAGAGAGAGAGAGAGATGGTGTGAGGTACAAATGGGTATTTCTGAGATGGCCACTACTACCATACTATTTGTGGCCATTAGCTCTGGCCAGGCTAAGTGATTGGATCCAAGATGGTAGAGAGGAAAGAGAGACATGGGAAAGGAGGAGAGAGGAACAGAGAGAGGAGAGGAGAGGAGAGGAGAGGAAAGGGAAGGCAGTCAAGATAGGGAATACGCAGGAAAAGAGGGATGTGTGTGTGTGTGTGTGTGTGTGTGTGTGTGTGTGTGTGTGTGTGTGTGTGTGTGTGTGTGTGTGTGTGTGTGTGTGTGTGTGTGTGTGTGTGTGTGTGTGTGTGTGTGTGTGTGTGTGTGTGTGTGTGTGTGTGTGTCGTCCCTGAGGTAAAGGATATTTGCATATTGTTTCTGCCCATCCACCCCTCATTCTGCGGTCACACCAACACGCACGTAGTCAGGTAGGTAGGTAGGTAAGTAGGTAGACAGGTAGGCAGGTATGCAGGAGGGTAGGTAGGTAGGTGGGTGGGTTAGGTAGGTGGTAGGTAGGCAGAGTAAGGTAATGACTAATGAGGGCGGAGTGAAGGCAAGGGAGAGGCAGATAAAGAGGGGAAGGTAAAAGGTAACCAGGACGGAAGGTAGGAAAGTAAGGTAAGGCAGGTGAAGAAAAGGGTAGGTCGGAAGAGAGGGTGAGGCATCAGAGAGAGAGAGAGAGAAGGGAAAAGTAGAGTGAGATACGGGAGGAGGGAGAGTGACTCAAAAGGAATTGTGAGGCAGAGGGAAACCAGGAGAAGGAAAACAAGAGAGGCAGGAGACTCAAGAAGGCAGAATATGGCAGGGTTAGGCAGGGCGAGGCAGTAGGAGTATAGGGTGAGGCAGGACTGAGGGGAAGGTAAGAAAGGAGAAAGGTAAGGCAGGTAATCAGAAGGCAAAGGGTGGAGTATTAAGGGAAGTGAGAAAGAACTAAGGCAGAAGGCACGTGAGAGGTAGAAACTGGATCAAAATAAGGAAGAACTATTTACGAAGAAAAGGGAGAGAGGAAAGGCATAGGCGAGGCAGAAATAAGGTAAAGGTGAGGCAGGAATGAGGTAAAGGTGAGGCAGAAATCAGGTAAAGGTGAGGCAGAAATCAGGTAAAGGCGAGGCAGAAATATGGTAGAGGTGAGGCAGAAATGAGGTAACGGTGAAGCAGAAATAAGTAATGGTGAGGCAGAAATGAGGTAAGGGTGAGGCAGAACCAAGGTAAGGGTGAGGCAGAAATGAGGTAAAGGTGAGGCAGGAGTTAGGCAGAGAGGTTAGGCAGGGCAAGGCTAAGAGCGCCTGGAGGTTGACTACAGCTGCACCACAGGACTTTGACAACTACACCACCACCATTTGTCTGAACTCTCTCTCTCTCTCTCTCTCTCTCTCTCAAAACAGCACAACATTTTCTCCATTATAAACTCTCTAACCAAGAAAACACATAATAAAAAAAAAAGACTAAATTTCCACATTAATATTCATAAAATACTTAATGTCTCTTTAAGGGCTGGAAGGCGTGGCTGAAAAACTGAAATTAAAAAAAATGGATGACTGTGATTAGGCTGAGGTGAAGGATTTTGGTGAACGAGGAGGAGGAGGAGGAGGAGGAGGAGGAGGACGAGGAGGAGGAGGAGGAAGAGGAAGAAGAAGAAGAGGAGGAGGAGGAGGAGGAATGAAAACAAAAAATAACAAACACTAATATTGATGATGGTGACAGAAGGAAGGGAGGTGAAAGAACTGAAAAGACAGGGTTGAGAGGGACAGGTAGATGAAAGGGAGGGAAGATGAGTGGGGAGGGGTTAATATGAGAGGGCAAGAGAGAGAGGGAAGATCAAGAAGAGAGAGAGAACTGAGTGGGTGGCGAGGGAGCAGAGAAGAGGGGACGTGGGAGCGAAGAGGGAGAAGAAGAGGAAGGGAGAGGAAAAGGGGAAGGCAAGGGAAGGAAGGTGAGGGGAAGTGGGAGAGTTACATAGTTACATAGATACACAGACCACACAGACCTTACGGTCCCTACGAGGTGGTCCGGCCTTAATCCTAACATAGTGCACAGGAGCAGGAGAAAAGGATAGCACAGCAGAAGGCTCTCTCCCCCACCCTCCAGACCCTCCGGCATTAGCCGTACAGGAAACAAGGGAGGAAGTAATACCTTGCAGGAATGAAAAACCTGAAGGAATTTTATAGGATCGGCAGAAAGTAGAATAATGTGGAAAAGGAAAATTTGGGCATACAGCCACATACTTACTCTATACATGTTTTTTTTTTTTTTTTTTTTTTTAATCGGAAGATGAACAGAATGTTTATCTATTATATATATTCTAGAATATTGTTTGTGTCTAATAGACACATGAATGCAGACGCGAATATGCAAATTGCTCCATCCTAACTAAACGATACCAATTGCGTCGA
>NC_137020.1:33148962-33163962 GCF_032717465.1 Coenobita brevimanus
AAAAGGAGAGAATAAAGAAACGTAGAAAGAGAGGAGAAGAGAAGAACGAGGGAAAAAAGAGAATGAAGAGAGGTATGAGAGAAAAAGAGGACGAGAAAGAAGTAAAACAAGCAAGGAGTGATTATGTTTACAGGTACACAGGAAGACAAACACCAAGACACCTACTGGTCCCTTTGAGGCTGTTTGTTGAAAGATTGGTTATAACTTACGTAGCCATATTATCAAAGACAAGGATAGGACACCAGGATGTTCTTCTCTTCTACCTCTCGTATCTCCTTCCTCTTCACGTCCCATCCACTCATCCATTCTTCCTCTCTTTCCCTCCTTATTTCTTGTATCCTCTTCCTGACTCTTAACTTTTCTATCTTCCTTCTTCCTCCTCTTTACCTACCTCTTCTGTCTTCCTCCAATCCCTACTTCATTCAACTTCCTTCCTCCCCTTCCTACATCTTCTATCTTCCTTCCTCTTCTCTCCTCCTCTTCCTTCCTCCTTTCCTCATCCCCCTTAGCAGCCAAGCATGACGTCTGAGCAGTGTCTGGGATAGTCACCCCTTACCCCGCCTTCATCTATCTGTTTATCTATCTATCTATCATTTTCCTCCCTTCTTCTCCTTCACTCATCCCTCTCCTTTCCTCCCCTTTCCGTTCCCTCATGTTCAACTACCCCTTCACTCCTTCCTTTCTCTCTAATTCTCTTCTTTCTTCCCCTTCCCACCTTCCTCCCTCTCCTTTCCCCTTTCTCCTCACCTCTCTTCCACATCTCCATATCTAAGATCTTTCCTTCCTCGTCTCTGCCTTCTTATTACTTCTTCTCTCCATCCTTCATTCCCTCCCTCTTTCTCTATTCTCCCTTCTACCACTTCTCCCTCCTTCTTCTCTCCTCTCCCTACCTCATTACCTTCCTTCGTCACTCGTGATTCCTTTACTGCTTCCGCTCTCTCTCTCTCTCTCTCTCCACACATGATGCTTCCCCTCTTCCTGTCCTGTCACGCCCGAGAGAGAAAGAGGAAGGAAGAGAGAGGAAAGAGACAGGAAGAAGTAAAGGGGGGGGGGAGAGAGGAGGAAGAAACACAAAGGGGAGGGAGAAAGAGAGAAGGACGAGAAGGGAGGAGGAGGAACGAGGAGGAGAGGAATATTGGAGGGAAATGGAGGACATGATGAGAGAAAGGAAAGAAGGAATACGGGAAGGAGGGGGAAGGGAGAGAGAAGGAAGGAGGAAGAAAGGACGAAAGCAAGATGGGAGAAAGACAGGAGGAAGGGATGGGAAGGAAGGAGGAAGAAACAAGGAAGATCAAGGAGAACAGGAAGAAAAACAAAGAGGAATGGCAGAAGGGAGGGAAAGAGGATGTGGAGAGAAAATGAGAAAGAGGAAGAAAAAGAATGTACAGATTACGTAAAAAGAAGGAAGTAAATGTGAGGGAAGGAGGAAGGAAAATGAGAAAGGGAAAGGTGCGAGGATGAGAAGACAGGGAGAGAGAAATGAGAAGACAGGAAAGGAGGAGGAATAGAGGAGGAAAGGATGGTATAAGGAAGAGAGGGAATGGAGGAGGAAGGAGAGGGAGAAAGGAGGGGGAGGAAGGAAAAGGGGTAGGTCAGCATCTTTGTCTCCTATCTTTAATTCAGTTGGGAGAGAGAGAGAGAGAGAGAGAGAGAGAGAGAGAGAGAGAGAGAGAGAGAGAGAAAGAGAGAGAGAGAGAGAGCTTTCTTAAATATTTCCTATCTTCAAATTTTTCTCCACGCATTCCCCCACCTCTCTCTCTCTCTCTCTCTCTCTCTCTCTCTCTCTCTCTCTCCTTTTCATCTGTCTGTCTTCCCCCCAGTCACCTCCACAGCCCCTCCACACCCCAGGCCACCCCTCCACAATACATAAAAAAAAACTTGATATGGTGTCTGTGCGGTGCCACGGTGCGGATTCAAGGACGTGACCATTTTGTGGCTGCCTTGGAGTTGCTCAGCTGCGACCGTGCCTTCTGCGGGAGTGGGAGGGAGGAGGGAGGGAGGGAGGAAAGAAGGAGGGAAGTGGGAGAGAGGGCGGGAAGGAGGAGGGAGGTTTGGAGGGTGAGGGAATATGCAGCCATGAGTTAAATTTCCAGACAGGAGGAGTCAGACGAAGAAGGTGAAGAAGGAGGAGGTTGGAGAGAAGAGGGGTTGAATAAGGAGGGTTGGAGAAAGAAGCTGGAAAGGGGAGAGGTAAGAAGTTGGAGGAATAACAGAGATTTGGAGGGTGAGGGAATTTGCAGACAGGGAGGGTTAGAGGATGAAGGTGAAGAAAGAGGAGGTTGGAGAGAGGAAAGAAAGGTTGAAACAGGAGGGGCTGGAGGACGACCTTGAAGAGAGAGGAGGTTGAAAGAAGTTGGAGGAGGAAGAGATGGGGATAAAGTGGGGTTGTGGGAAGAAGCTAGGAAAGGGGTGGAGGAAGGAAAAAGGGAGTAAGAGAGAGGAGTTGGAGAGGGTGGGGGATGAAAAAGGCGTTGGAGAAGAGGGGATGAAAGAGAAGTTGGAGGGGGCAGAAGTTGAGGAGAGGAGGGGTTGGTAGGGGGGAAGGAGAAGGGGTAAAAGGGGGCGGTGAGGGGGAAGAAGAGGGGTGAAGGGGTTGGGTAAGTTTGAGGAAGTAGTTAGTCTGTGGGTTCCTGATGACTGGTGGGCTGAGACGGTGAAGGAAGGAAGGAAGGAAGGAAGGAAGGAAAGAAGAAAGGAAGGAAGGAAGGAAGAATGGGAGGAAGGAAGGAGGGAGTGAGGAAAAGAAGAAGGGGAGGAAGGGAGTGAGAATAATACGTGAAAGATCCGGAAGAAAGGAGCACTGGGAACTGTAAAGAGGAAAGACAACGAGAGGGGAAGGATGCTGGGAGGGAAGGAGAATAGAATGGCATGTAGAGGAAACAAAAAAATGATAGAAAAATGATATAAGTGTGTGTTTAAGAAGAAAAAAAATGATAACACTAAAAAAAGAAAAAAAAAGCAAGAGAAAAACGAAAAAGGAGAGGGGGAATTTACAGGATATTTTAAGCGTCATGGTAATAATAATAATAATAATAATAATAATAATAATAATAATAATAATAACATTTCAAAACATTATGGTGATTTGAAAGGGAAACTAATACAGAAGGAAATGTTCTATATATTGCCAGACGCCTGAATCATGTAAGGGATGGCCATAAACAAATCGCCTCCACGTCGCCCTGTCCCCCGCCATTTCACTGCCCTGCTCCCAGCCTAATGAGAAAGTGATATGGACGAGCAATACAGTCAATGTGAAAGTGAGACGACACAATCTGGTAATATCGGAAAGTGAGCGGATTGATGGAAGTTGACGAAGCAGAAAGTAAGTTACCCAAAAATATAAGAAAATGCTCAAAGAAAACAGAGAAGGAATTGATGACAAGAGGGAGACAGGCGAGGGTGCATGAAGGACAAACAGACTTGCGATCAGGCTGCATGTAGTGATCTCTCTCTCTCTTTCTCTTTCTTTCTTTCTCTCTCTCTTTCTCTCTAAATACGGAGCCGTGAATCTCACCAATAATTACACGTGGTTTGCCTGCCGTGACGCGCTTGACAGGTGTGGATGCAGCCCGTGACGTCAAGCAGGCAGATAGATAGATAGAGAGATAGACAGATAGATAGACAGACTGATAGACCGAACGGCAATCTGACAGGTGATGAATAGATGGATAGGTAAATGGATGGTAGAAGACAGCTATATAAACACAAGTTAAACTTAAATGAATAAAAAAAAATGAATCAAAGAGAGAGAGAGAGAGAGAGAGAGAGAGAGAGAGAGAGAGAGAGGTGGACACAGATAAGATATAGACAGACACAAAGTTAGAGGCAAAAAAGACTGATCAGAGAAGTTAGACAGACAGAGGTAGAGAGCTTCCCCCCACACTAACATCACTACCACTAACACCCACTAACAAGCACTACACCTCGTCTCCTAACCACCTCATTACCGCAGTCAGCAGAGCGCCCACCGCCTCCAATCATGAAGCACGGTTGGTGTCTGCCACAGGGTCGCTGACTTCGACACCATCCTTCCCTCCAATGCCACACTAGCGGAATAAGGTGGTGGTGGTGGTGGTGGTGGTGGTGGTGGTGACGACAACGACAACGGTGATGATGACAACGATGATGATGGTGATGTGGTGTTGGTGGTGGTGAAGAGCTAAAGAAAGTGATGATGATGATGATGATGATGATGATGATGATGGTGGTGGTGGATGAGGAGAAAATCACATCTAAATGATACAGCCAAGAAGGTAACATGTGAAGGTTGTAGGCGTCATCTGGAGTCCTCAGGAAATGAATTACTGAGCCTATAATTGAGCATGATAAATAAAAGACATAAACACTATATATCCATCAGTCCCTATCACCACTATCACCTCCACACCTCCTCAGCATCCCTCTCTCCCTCACCACAACATTCCTCTCACGCTACCACGGTCACCACAACCACCACAACTACCAGCCAAGTGTGGTGAGCCGTACACCAGACTCCGTTTTCTTTCTGCACCATTCTCACCATTACGCGAGAGAGAGAGAGAGAGAGAGAGAGAGAGAGAGAGAGAGAGAGAGAGAGAGAGAGAGAGAGAGAGAGAGAGCAGGTGAGGGCAGACTAAGGAGACAATGTACAGTAGCAGCATAACACAAACATTAATCTTTCTGTGACAGTGTTAAGGGATGAGGAGGGGGAGCGGGGTGAAGAGGTAGGTGATGGGGGAGACAGGAGGGGAAAAGAAATGAGAGGGAGAAAGGAAGAGATGAGGGAGGGAACCAGAGTAGGAGAGAGGGCGAAGGGAGGCAGAAACGGAGGAGAGAGGGGGAGGGAAGGAGCAAGCGAGGGGAGATGGGATGGTAGGGAGGTATGAGGTAGAAGGGGGAGGAAGGGAGGTGGGGGAAGTATGAGGAAGGGGAGGAGGGTTGAGGGAGAGAGAAGAGGGGGAAGGGTGGAAGGTGGGAAGCGAACTGTTCGATGGTGGGGTAGAGGGAGAGAGGAGGGGGAGAGAGGTAGGGAGGGAGGGAGGGGATGGAGGTAGGGAAGATAATGGAAGGCAGTATGTAAATGGCAGGAGAAACACGAGTGGGCAATTGGCATGGTCACTCACTATTGTTGTGCTGCTGGTGTCGTGGTGTGGTGTGGTGTGGTGTGGTGAAGTTATTATGATGGTGGTGGGGTCAGGTGTGGCGTGGGGTGATGTGGTGGTGGTGGTGGTAGGGGCAAGTATGGTGGTGGTGATAGGAACCGGTGTGGTGGGATGCTGGTATGATGGTGTGGTGTGGTGGGGTCTGGCGTGGCGTGGGGAGATGTGGTGGTGGTGGCAGAGGCAAGTGTGGTGGTGGTGGTGGTGATAGGAACCGGTGTGGTGGGATGCTGGTGTGGTGTGGTGAAGTTCCTGTGATGGTGGTGGGGTCAGGTGTGGCGTGGAGAGATGTGGTGGGTGGCAGAGGGGCAAATGTGATGGTGGTGGTGGTGGAAGGAAGTGTAGTGGTAGTGGAAAGGAAGACTGTTACTGTGATGGTCATAGGATGGATGGTGTTAGGCGGTAGTGAAAAGAGGGTTGTTAGTGAGATGTTTGTAGCAGTAACGAAGAGATGGTTAGAGTGGTTGTGATGACGTATCATGATGTAGAGGCAAAGATACGTGTACAGTGGTATGGTGTGGTGTGGTGTGGTGAGATGTAGTGTGGTGTGAGACGATGTGGTGTGGTGTGGCAGCAGAGGGAAGCTAAGGACAATTATGCTAATGGTGGTTAGGAAACTTGACCAAAAAAAAAAGCATGCATAATTACAGCCGCGGCCAGTGTAGAATCATTACTCTTTGGCTGCTCAGTTGACAGTGCTCCTAAAGCCTGTGTCTGAGTTTTTTCCGTTCCTGTTTCCAGACCCCTCCCACCCCATAATTGTTTAATTGAGAGAGAGAGAGAGAGAGAGAGAGAGAGAGAGAGAGAGAGAGAGAGAGAGAGAGAGAGAGAGAGAGAGAGAGAGAGAGAGAGAGAGAATGAAACTGACCGGGTGAGAACGAAGGGGTAAATGAATAGCATTAAACCCTTCACGTCTGACGCCCCCTCATCTTAAAGTAAAAAAATATCATCTGAAGGAGGCAAGGAAGAAAAAAAAAGTCCCGTGAAGCGGTTAGCAGTGGTCAAGGTGGAATATTAAAGGGAATCGAATGTTGGGTCGTGTCTGGTAAAAGCCTAAGTGATGGTGCTGGTAATGGTGGTGGTTTAGATGGTGAGTGTGGTTGCTGCGGTGCTGGTGGTGGAGGGAGGGTGGTTGTGGCAGTGGAGAAGCGGTAACAGTGGTGGTAACTGTGGTGATGGTGGTGACTTGTAGTCTTCGCGGTGGTAATGGCAGTGGTGAGGTGATAACAGTGGTGATATCTGTGGTGGTTGCGGCAGTGGTGGTGGAACGGGTGGTATGGTGGTGGTTGAACTTGTGATAGTGGTAGCTGTGCGAGGTAGCTTTTTTTTTTTTTTTCTTTTTTTTTTTTAAGTAAAAACTAAAGAACAAAAGGCTTGAAGTCTGCAAAAAGTTGTCACAGAAAACAGAACAAAAGAGGCACAAAATCAAGATTCGTTCATTTCGAGGTGCCTGGACACAGTGAGGCGGCGGCGGTGGGATTTGCAACAGCAGCAGCAGCACCATTAGTAGTAGTAGTAGTAGTTTCGTAGTAGAAGTAGTAGTGATAGTTTCGTAGTACAAGTAGTAGCGGTGAAGTTTTCGAGATGGTAGCAGTGATGGTAGTGGCAGTGGTGGTGTTAAAGGCAGCAGTACCGCAGAAGGGTTAGTAGGGGTATCAGTAGAGGTGGTAGGTGTAGTACTGAAGGCAACCCAAGCCGAATATATTAAGTGGCGGCCTGACGGTAATACCCGCTGTAGCCCTGCCATGATTACAGCCACTACAGAATTCATAACTTCGTAATCACGGCGTTGCGACCCTTGGGACCGGACAAACCACTCACAAAAAAAAACTACACCCGCGAGAAGGACTAGAGGAGGATAGAAGAGACTAGGCATTTATATTAGCCACCCCTATCATTCCCGCCATCCAATCTTAGGCAACTATCTTTTTTACTATCTGCTTAACAACTCACTATCCCTTACTTGGTGTCTGCCTTCACACTTCCTCTCTATCCTGCCTAACAGCAGCATCATCGGCTTGTTTTCCTCCTAGTCTGCCTTTTTCCTTTCCTGTGTATCGTCATTTTTATCATATTTCCTTTCTTCTACTATCATCATCATCATCATCATCTTCCTCCTCCTCCTCCTCCTCATCATCATCATCTTAATTTTTTGATCCTCCTTCCTATCCTATCACCATCTTTCATCTTACTCCTCTCTTCCATTCAATCCTTTTACATCGCAGCCTTTATCATCACCATTACCACCTTCCATCCCTCACCATTCGCTCCCATCTCATCACCATTACCACTACTTATTCTTCTTCTATCTTATCACCATCACCTTCTACCTTTCCCCCACCTTTACTGTTCTTTACTATCCCATCTAATCAGCATCCCCCATCCCCTCCCATCACCCATGCCATTCCATCTTTACCATCATCATTCCATTCTATCATTCCACTTCGGTACCATTTTCTTCCATCTCTCCCAATTACTATCCTCTTCCACCCTATCCCTCTCCCACTTTCCTTTCATTCCATCTCAACATTATCACACCCTCCATCATCATCATCATCATCACCACCCCATCCCCAACCTTCCCCTCCTATTCTCTTCATTCGGTCTTGCTCTTTACCATCCCATCCAATCAGCATCCCTCATCCCCTCCCGTCACCCTTTCCATCCCACACCCATTCCTTTATTACATATTGCCTCATTTATTCATTATGGGTCTTCTCCACTCCTACGGTACTTCCTCCATCTACCAACATATCTATCACCCTATCTATTTATCTATCAATCTATCTATCCATTTTCTTTACTTACAAATCTCTCTACTTACCAAAATGTGTCATTTTATGTATTACCTACTTACCAACCTGCTTTAACTAAATTCCCTTCTGCTTATCTACCTGCTTTCCTACCTACCACGCCTACTTACCATAAACTAATTCCTTTTCCATATCATCTGCCTACTTACCACCTTCCCCATCTATAATCTCTCCTACCTACGTGCCTACTCACTCTTTCCTGACTTTCCTACCTACCTACCTACCTATCTATCTACATTCCTCCATCTCTCAGTTCCTCCCCCTCCCTCCTCTCACTACCCAATTTCCTCCCCCACCTACCTACCTACTTATCAACCTACCCATCTACTTACCTACCTACTAACTTACCCTCCTACCTAGGCTTCAACATTCCTTTTCAGATTGACTGCTTCCGTCAACCTTTCCTCCTGTATCATTGCGTTTCTCTCTCTCTCTCTCTTCTCCAACGCACTCTATAACCAGTTCATAAATGAGATGGTACACACACACACACACACACACAGACACACACACACACACACACACACACACACACACAATGAAATGGTGCCAAAGACGATTGAAAAAAAAGGAAAATAATAATAATAAAAATATCTTCACCCCTTCATTACGATGACGCAATATAATCTGGCCTAAAACTGCAGTCTCTCCCCATCCTGGACCTTGAGCTGTAACAAGAGATTAACGCTAGAATATAATGCTAGTCACGAAGAAGTGAACTGGATATGGGGTGCATTGGGGAAGAGAGAGAGAGAGAGTGTGTGTGTGTGTGTGTGTGTGTGTGTGTGTGTGTGTGTGTGTGTGTGTGTGTGTGTGTGTGTGTGTGTGTGTGTGTGTGTCAGTCAGAGAGAACATCCCACAAAAGGACTTCACAGAGCACTTGAAAGAAAATAACCCAGCGTATACTTGAGATATGTCGCCGGGGGGAGAGGTTAGGCTGGAAGTTCATACATATGCAAGGAAGAAGGCAGGCACAGTTTGCATGATGCGGCGGCCCCTTGCAACACACATCAACACGAATCATGCATTACGAAGCACAGGAGTGAGGGGGAGAGAGGAAAAAAACGATGAATTTGGCGAATCTGGGGAGGGTGTGTGTGTTGGTGAAGTGCGGTGTCTTGGTACCATAGAGTTATTTGTGTGTGTGTGTGTGTGTGTGTGTGTGTGTGTGTGTGAGAGAGAGAGAGAGAGAGAGAGAGAGAGAGAGAGAGGAAAGCCAGCAAGCATAAGGAACATACAAATCCATCTTTCACATTATCTCCATCTGTGTTCTGGCCTCCGATCCTAATACACTTATCAATAAATGGACTCCAGCGGCCTCCACTCTTCCACCTGCCACTCCACTCACATCCACTCTGGGCCACACACTGCTGTCTCATCCTGGCCTCTCCTCATCCACTTAACCACTCCATTCTTCCACTCTATCCACATGTACACGCAGTAAACACCGGTGCCACTCCATTCATCTCATTCCTCATACTTCTATCCGCTACTTTCATTCTGCGTATACAGTTTCAGTCATTCTTTTCCTCCAAGTAGTTCATTTTCCCATTCCATCCACACGCTGAGAGTTCTTTCTTCTTCTTGTCTAGTTTTTCCTTTTTCTTCCTACTGTTATTTTTTTAAGCCTATATGGACACTCCTCTCGTGGTGAATGGATTTGACACGGGGTCGATTCCTCACCACTGACTCACACTCCACATATTTCACCTACTACATCCACACCTACACCATCACTACACCTAAACCTACACCTGTACACCCCCATCCTAACCCACCTCCACACCCTCATCCCCACCTACAACCATATTCCACCTACTTACCCACACCTCTGCCACACCCACACCCCATTTATTAATACACCCACTCCCACACTCCATTTAATAATACACCCACACCCACACTCCACTTACTCATACACCAATATCCCACCTTAGCTTACATCCCCCACACTTACACCCTCAGTCACATTCACTCTGGATTCCAGACCCGCCCAGGCATCACCCACATGCCTATCTATGGCCCTTTATGTCTGCCTAGCCCTATCCTTACCTATCCACGTAGCCCTAGCCAGCCTGTCACTGAAAATTATCACACACACACACACACACACAAATTATCGAAACAATCAATGGTAAATACAGCTCATCAGTTCAGTCAACACCACCACCTCCTCTCCCCTCTCCTTCCCCTCAATGCCTCTCCTCCTTTAGTAACTCGAACTCCTATGCTCTCCTCTCCCCCTCCCCTTCCCTTCGTCCTCTCCTCCACTCCCACCTTCATTCCTACGCCTCCCCCTCTCCCGCACACACCCCTGCCCTCCCCCTCCCCCCGCCTCTCCCCGCCCACACTCGCCCATTCACGTCGGCACAGTGTTAGCAGGGCGGCACAATACCCGCCCGTCACCCTCACTCACACCCACAATACAACCCACCCACCCCGCCCATTCTGTACTCTCACGCCTACACCCACGCTCGCTCATCCACGCCCACACCTTCCCCATTCACCCTCACTCACACCCCGACACGCAAACACCCACACCCACATCGTTCCTATTCACCTATAAATAAACTAACACCCACACGCCACCCACACCCACACCAACAGATTCCCCATTCACTCACATTCAAAGCCTTTCTTATTCACCCACACTCACGCTCCCTCACCCACACCCAAACCTATACCTCCCCAACCCACACATCCACCCACAGCCACACCCGCAGCCACTCTCCACCCACCACACTTCAGACAACACCCTCCACATCGACACAAAAGCTAGCCATATCTTGACCCAAATCCTCCACCACATAAATACCCCCAAAATCTCGACCTAGATCCACCAAACTACACCAAACCCAGAGTGAAATTTGCTCCCTCGCTCCGCTCTCTCCACTCCTATCTCCTTTCCACCTCTTCCTTTCTCTCCTGTCACTCCACCTCCCTTCTCCCTCTACCCTCCCTTCCATCTCAGCTTCACCTACCTACCTTTCCATCCCCTCCCTTCTTGACGCTTTCCATCTATCTTCCACCCCCTTCCATCTCTCCCCTCCACCCCTTTCTAGCTTCCATTTCAAGCATTTCATCCCTGACTACTATCTCCTCCACATACCTATCTCCATCTCTCCCTTCCTCTCTCCTCCATCCCCTTTCATCTTTCCTCCACCAGCCTCCCACTCCCCACTTCTCCCTCTATCTGCCCTCGAACACTCCTGCCATCTCTTCTACATCACCCACATACCCCTCCTCATCTCTCCTGCATTTTCCATCTCCCTCCACCTGACTGCCCCTCTCCATCCCTCCCACTATCACCCCTCCAATCCCTCTCCCATCTCCTCTACATTCCCCTCCCCATCTCTTCTCCTCCAATCTCTCCCTTCCACCTTTCCTCCACCTGCCTGTATCGGGTGGAATCGAGGTAAAGAGAGGCAGAAATTCGATCAGCATTCCATTGAGGAGGAGGTGGAGAGGGCCACACACTCTCCAAACTACTCCTCTCTCTCTCTCTCTCTCTCTCTCTCTCTCTCTCTCTCTCTCTCTCTCTCTCTCTCTCTCGACTATAACTGAAAATCCAAATTGTACGGTAATTGAAAACAAAAACATAGAGAACCAAGTAACACTGTCTAAAATTATATATATTCTTACAGACCAACACTACACAAAAGTTAACATATAAACAATACGAAAAAATACTCAATAGTGCTCTCATCGAACCCCCCAAATACTGTATATATATATATATATATATATATATATATATATATATATATATATATATATATATAAAGGATATGACCCCGGAATCCTGACTCAGCGGCTGCACTAGGATTTCCGGCATGAGTTAGGCGGGTCACACTTGAGGTTGGATACCGATAGTGGGGGACGAGGGGGGAAGGGCAGGGGGCGGCAAGAACAGGTGGGGAGGCGATTCACACGTATCGATGGAACTAATTTTTTAAAGGAACAGTGATGATGATGATGATGATAACTGCTTTAGAAGGGGCTGTTGATGAAGATGATACTACCTGATTTCAGAAGGAATAATGATGATGATATGACGATGACGACGATGATGATGACATTCCCAACTAACCTTCACATCCCTAACGCTCCATACAAACAACGCGCTTCACAATGCCAATGCTAAACTAGGACACCGATTTTAAAACCAGAATTTCGTGAATTTTGCAGCTGGATATTCACCCACATACAAAAGCAGGTCAAAGGCGAACTAAAACTCACACAATACATACAGTCTGCTTCCTCGTAATTATCACTTTCTTTTCCTCAACACTCACATTAATTTCTTTTCGCTTTTTCTTACTTTATTCAAAAAATTTCACATATATATTTCCCGTCTATCTTCCCCGGCCTCTTCCAAATAATTCTTCATGTTTATTTACCATCACATCTCTCACACCTTTATTCTTTTTAATACATAATGAGTCGCGTTTTTATTTCCGTCGTTATTTATCAGTTTTTCCTTACTCTCTCACCGTCCTTCTCTTCTCTTCTCTTTTTCCTTCTCCATCTCTATACGATGCGTGCTTCATATATTCTGTATTTTATTTCTCTTAATTCCTTTTGCTTCTGTGAACCTTATTCTGTTTTTCATTTCCTCTTACTCCTTTCCGTGTATTCCCTTTCTCTTTCGTTTCACTCTTACATACCTTTTTCCCCCTTCTCTCTTTCCTTTTCATTCCCTTTTCTCATGCTCTGCCCACTACATCATTCGCTTACAATTCAGGTCTTCTTCCTTGTTCCCCTTATCCTTTCCTCCCTTCCCTCTCTCCATTGGTATTTGATGTGAGCAGTTTTATCCTTCCTTTGCTCTTTTCTCTGCCATTTCCTTCACTCTCAACTTTGTCTTCTCTCCCTCTTTCCCTTCCTTTTTCCCCATTCTCACTCCTGATACCACCCTCATCCCTCTTCCCCGTATTCCTATTCTATTTCCCCATTTTCTCTCCCTCATTTCCATACCCATAATCCTTACACCCATCCTATTTCCTCATATCCCCCATTAATTCAAACTTTTTCTCAGTCTCCCTCTTCCTCCCTCTCATTTTCCCATCTTTCCTTTTCTTTTTCCTCTCTTCCCTGATCCTTTTCCTTATCTTCTTTCCTTAGTTCTATTTTCTGTCGATTTTTTCATCCTCAACCTCACCTTCACTTTTCTTACTCCTTGTTCTCTTTCCCTGTTCTCACTGTGGATTTCCCCTCACCCTGTTCTCCCCTTTCCTCACCTTTTCTTACGGTATGGAAGTTAAGAAGTCACTGCATGATGGTATTGTGATCCCTACCCTGACGTATGGAAGCGAGGCGTGGACCTTGCAAGAGGGGAACAAGTCAAGAGTGAGAGCAGTGGAAATGAGTTACTTGAGAGGAGCATGTGGAGTGACGTGGAGGGACAGGTTGACGAATGAAGAAGTGAAGGAACGTTGTGGGGTAGATGTGGATGTGGTTGAGAAGATTAGGAGAAATACACTGAGGTGGTTTGGACATGTGGAGAGAATGGAGAATGAAAGACTGACTAAGAGGGTGTATGTAGGTGAGGTGGAGGGAGGGAGAGGGAGGGGTAGACCGAGGATGAGGTGGAGGGATGGAGTTGAGAGGTATATGAGGGAGGGGGGGGTGAGTTGGGGGGACGGCAGTCAAATGGTGAGTGACAGAGTGACTTGGAGGCGTTTTGTCTGCGGCCACCCTTTGCGGGATTAGGGCGTCGGGCTATAGATAGATAGATAGATAGATTCTCCTCATTACTTGCTTCACCCTTTCCTTTATCCTTTTCCTCAACTTTCCTTACCCTTTTCCCCTTTTCCTCACCACCCTTATCCTTTTCCCCCTTTTCCTGATCTTCCCTTATCTTTTCCCCCCTTTTCCTCATCTTCCCTTATCCTTTCCCTTTATTCCCTTTCCCTGTGGTATCGGGTGCATGTATTTTTATCGTGAGGTCATTGAGGCGTGTCCGTGGTCGTGCTGATCAGGGAAGTGGGGGAGAGAGAGTGGGGGTGAGTGGGGGAGTAAGAGGGTAGGAGGAGGGGGGAAGAGGGGGAAGTGGTGGGGGGGATAGGTAGAGGTAAGGGGTGGGGGTAGTCAGTAAGGGTGTTAGAGAGGGGGTGGAGTAGGGTGTGGGAGGTTTGGGTAAGGTGGTGAGGGTGGGTGGAGGTAAAGATGTTGGAGGGGGTTTTGGAAAGTAGGGGAGGTTTGGGTATGGAGGTGAGGGTGGAGGTAGAGATGGGGTAAGGGGTGGTGGGAGTCAGGTGGGGGTGAGGGTGGGGGGTAGAGATGGGGTAGGGGGTGGTGGGAGTCAGGTGGGAGCTGAGGGTGGAGGTAGAGATGAGGTAGGGGACGGTGGGAGTCAGATGGGAGGTGACGGTAGGGGATAGAGATGGTGTAGGGGGTGGTGGGGGTGGTGGGGGTGGGGTCAGGGTTCATCTGATCCATGCCACAATTACCAGGACTCAACACCCGCAGAAAAATCACCCCAACACAATGAGAGGCCACCCTTTGTGCCCTAAAATATCTCGCCACAACACCGACTCACGGAAAAATGACCAAAAACAGTGAGGGGAAATCCAACCACTGCCTCCATTATGTCCTAAATCATTATACATACTTCAAGACACAATGACCCGTTCTTCTCCGTACTTGGTTAGCATGTGCAAGGGTAATATCTGGCTATTACTCTCCCTCCAAGCGCGTCATCCTTCCCACTCATACTGCTATATATCAGCCTGCCTACCTACCTGCCTACTTACCTACCTACCTACCCATCCATCACCCAATCCGTTACTACCCCAGAAGCACAGGCGCCAGAGGGTTAGCCTAGTCATGACATTTAAAGCAAGGATGACCAGTTGCCCATCCCTGAGTTGCATTACGACCACCTAACTCCAACCACACCTTGGATGCAAACCCCTGAGACACCCGACTGGAGAGCCTAAACCCACTGGACCCATTAAATTGTGTTCTTCCTCTTAACCCTGTCCCCCAAGCATATTTTCTCAATTTCTGTAATTTGGATGCGTTTCTGTACACCGATCTTCATT
>NC_137020.1:33168962-33171462 GCF_032717465.1 Coenobita brevimanus
TGCGTGAGTAATGTATACTTATGTGTATGTGTCATTTGTGGTGGCTTGCGTGTGTGTGTGTGTGTGTGTGTGTGTGTGTGTGTGTGTGTGTGTGTGTGTGTGTGTGTGTGTGTGTGTGTGTGTGAGAGAGAGAGAGAGAGAGAGAGGTGGTCTTGCTGGTCGGATCTAAAAATCTATTGCAAGTGTATTAATCACGATGGGAGGGAGGAAGAGGGAGGGAGGAAAGGGAGGAGGGAGGAAGAGGGAGGGAGGAGAGGGAGGAGGGAGGAGGGGGGAGGGAGGAAAGGGAGGAGGGAGGAAGAGGGAGGGAGGAGAGGGAGGAGGGAGGAGGAGGGAGGGAGGAAAGGGAGGAGTGTTTAAGGATGGAAAGAGACAAAAGGTAAGACAGCCAGGAGGGAAGGAAAGAAGGAAGGCAGGGAGCAGGGAACGAAGGAAGAAGGGAAGGAGTAAATGAATGAATGAATGAATGAGGGGAGGGAGGAAGCGAGAAATGAAGGAAGGAAAGGAGGACTGACTGAAACAAGAAAGAAGAAAGGAGGAAAGAAGGTGGAAGAAAGGAAGGAGGGATGGAATGAAGGAATGGAAGGAAAAATGGAAGCACATGGGAGGGAAAAATAGGAAGAATTGTTTAATAATAAGGAAGACGAAGGGAAAGGAAAGAAAGGAATGGAAGATTACAAGGCCAAAGAACAGGAAGGGAGAGGGGGGGAAAGAGATAATGGGAGAAAGGAAGGAAAAGGAGGAAGGAAGGGTAGAGAGGAAGGGAAGGAGAGAAAGGAGGGATTGTAAAGGGTGGAGAAGGTTATCAGAAAAGAGGACGAGAGGTCGGGCGATAAGGGAAGGAGGAAGGATAACTGCTGAGGGGGAAGAGAGGCAAGATGGAAAGAAGGAGGGAGGGAGGGAGGGAGGAAGAGAGGAAGGGAAGGAGGGAGGAAGGGAAGGAATGGCGCTGAGGACGTAGGGAAGGAGAGAAGGGGGTCAGGAAAATGAAGGAAAAGGAGAGGAGAGGGGAGAACAGAGAAGGAAGAAGGAAAGTCGTATGAAGGAGGAGTGAAGGAGGAAGAGATGGGAGAAGGAAGGGATAGGAAGAGTGAATCTCTCTCTCTCTCTCTCTCTCAAATTCCATACCTCAGTTCTCTCTCTTTCTCTCACCCCCCTCCCTTAAATACATCGGTAAACGCCCCCCTCCCTCATATTCCCTCCCCTCTCACCTCCATCCGCCCACTTACCAGATTCGATCGCCCAGGAATCAATTACACATTCGAGAATCAAGTGAGCGAAAGATTGAGATCAAGTGAACGAAGAGAAATGAAAGAAAAAAAAGCGAGTGAGAGAGAGACCACACATGAAGCGGGGGAGGGAGTGAGCTTGAGCAGGTTTGAGAGAGAGAGAGAGAGAGAGAGAGAGAGAGAGAGAGAGAGAGAGAGAGAGAGAGAGAGAGAGAGAGAGAATCATACAGACTTAAAGGTTCCTGTAAGGTGTGTGTGTGTGTGTGTGTGTGTGTGTGTGTGTGTGTGTGTGTGTGTGTGTGTGTGTGTGTGTACAAGCAGGTTACACAGACCACACAGACTTTACAATCCCGGCGAGGTGGTCCGGCCTTAATATCAATCTTATGCGATGATTTACATAAATATTTATACAGATACACTTACTACACAGACCCTGAGTCCCTTACTAGGCGGGATAGATAGATAGATAGATAGAGAGAGAGAGAGAGAGAGAGACGGGGGAGAGTCTGACCAAGACGTAAGATTCTAGTTTAAAAGTTCAAATTTATCTACTTAATTGTCCTCTCTCTCTCTCTCTCTCTCTCTCTCTCTCTCTCCCTCCCTCCGGATCACCAAATAAGGAGCGAACAGATGCACACACGCTGATATATAGAAACATACATTCACACACACATGCACACACCACAAAACCAAGACACACACACACACATATATACAGTGCACACAAATACACAAAGACTTACACACACACACACACACACACACACACACACACACACACACACACAAGGGAAAAAGACAATTAACTCTACGGAGGGGAAAAAAATAACTTCCTTCTTCCCTCCTCTTTCCTTTCCTCCATCCTAACTTTTTGCTTCTCCCTCCAGAATTTCCTCCACAAAGTCTCTCTCTCTCTCTCTCTCTCTCTCTCTCTCTCTCTCCCCAGCTAATCCCATTATGCGCCAAAACTAATTCAAGTCTACAGTATGAAGTCACATCTGACCTTTGGGGTGACGGGATTATCATATATTCAGAAAAATAGACACAGATTCATAGATAGATAGATAGATAGATAGATAGAAAGATAGATAGATAGATATATAGATATAGCCAGATAGATAGACAGATAGACTCCATACCAAAGATGATACAAGGCGGGTAGAAACAGATCAATATTTTAATCCAACATAAAATCACTCTTCAGTCACATATCTTTTATTAACCCAACCCACTGCGCCTGGAACTCACGTTACATAATTCCCACATCCATC
>NC_137020.1:33173962-33328962 GCF_032717465.1 Coenobita brevimanus
AGAGAGAGAGAGAGAGAATGAATTAGTCCCCTTGCAAACAGTGTCAAACAAAAGAGAGAGAGACAACATCAGGATCAGTGCATTTGGGGGTGACCTGGAGACAATGAATGAGTGGAGGTCGGAGCCAGGGGGAAAGGCAGGTTAATGAAGGTTATACTAGAGCACTGTCCTTCTTGGCGGGTTTACACACACACACACACACACACACACACACACACACACACACACACACACACACACCAAAGCACTGTCCTTCGGTGGGGGTTCACACACAAACATTCACACAATCTGCCCTCCCTCCTCTCTCTCTCTCTCTCTCTCTCTCTCTCTCTCTCTTTACATACACAAACAGAACTTAGAATAGACTCAAAACAAAAGCCAGATCAAAACAAACACAAGATCAAGAAGAAAATAACTGCAAAACAAAGACAAAGACAACACCCAGGCAAGAAAGGATATCTGTACGGGTCGGTGCAGGAAACTCAAACTTCAGTGATTTTATGAGGGATGATGACAGAGTGACGGAAAAATGGATGGAAAGACATAAAGAAGGAGGAGGATAAAAGGAAGGAAGAAGGAAGGAGGGATAGAAGGAAGAGCAATGAAGGAAGAACATTGGAAAAAGATGGAAAGGGAGAAAGAAGGAGGAGGATAGAGGGTAGGAAGGAGAGGGATAGACGGAAGAGCAATGAAGGAAGAACATTGGAAACAGATGGAATGAAACAAAGAAGGAGGAGGATTGAGGGAAGGAAGAAGGAGAGGGATAGACGGAAGAGCGATGAAGGAAGAGCGATGGGAAAAGAAGGAACGAAATAAAGGAGGAGGAGGAGGATAGATGAAAGGAAGGAGAGGGATGGAAGTTAGAATGATGGGAAAAGATGGAAAGAGATAAAGAAGGGCGAGGAGAGAATGAAGGAAAAAGGGAGTGAGGAGGAAGAATTGTGGGAAAGACGGGAAAAAGAATGAAGGGAAGAGGGTACTGGGAGGAAAGGAGGGAAGCAGAATGAGGAGAAGAAGAGAATGAAACTTGATAAGAAGGGTACAAGGAAGGAGAAGAGGAGGTGGGGAGGAAGGAAACTGGGAATGGAGGGAGGAAGAATGGAGGAGACGGTGAGGGGCGGAAAGTAGAGAAGAACAGTGAAGGAAAAAAAGGGGGGCATGAAACAAGATAAAGGAGGGGGTACAAGGAATTAAGGAGGGGGTGGGACGGTGGGGACGAGGGAAGAAGAATGAGGGAAAGAGAGAGAGAGAGAGAATGAGCTGAGGGCGGAAATACGAGAGGAAACATGAGGACGAAGACAAGACACTGATAGGACAGAAATGAGGAAAGTGAGAAGGAGGAGAGAGGAAAAAAAGTGAGAGGAGGAGACGAGAAGAAAAAAGACAGAAATGGATAGAACAAAACTGAGGTAAAAAGGAGAGGGGATGATGACCCGGAAATAAGAAGGGATGAAGGATGGACAGAAAAAACATGAGAGGAAGGAAGGACATAAAGGAGAAGGGAAGGAAAAAAACAAAGGAAAAGGAAAACATATAACGGAGAACAGAAGAGAGAGATGGAAGGAAGGAAAGATGAGGAGAAGAGAGGAAAGAAATTACTAAGGAAGCGTGGGGAAAAGAGGAGAGAAAATGAAAGGAAAGAAAGGAGGGAAGATGAGGAAAATAAAGAAAGAAGAAAGCACACAGCAGATGAAGGCTGGAAGAAAAACAGGGAAAGAGGGTGACTGAGGAGAGAAAATGAAGGAGAGTTGAAATATGTGGAGAGAAAAATGAAAGGAAAAAAAGAGGGAAAATGAGGAAAGATGAAAACACAGAGGGTGAAGACTGGAAGAAAAATTAAGTGAGGGAGAGAGAACAGAAAAATAATAAAGGAAGGGTGGGAAAGGGGTGGAGAAAAAAATCATTGGGAGAAAGGAGGAAGAAAGGAGGAAAACGAAGAAAGAAAACATAGAAGGTGAAGACAGGAAGAAAACTGAGAGGGGGGGCAGAGGAGAGACAATAAATAAAGGAAGAGTGAAGAAAGAGGAGAGAAAAATAAAACTGGGGAAACGTGGGGAGAGAAATCATGGGAGGAAAGGGGGGGGGAAAGGAGGAAAAGGAAGGGAAAAACAGAGGAAGGCTGGAGGGCTGGAAACGGTGCGCCCTGATCAAAAGGAAACTGGTGTCAGAGTCATCAAAGCGGGAAGAGTGATGACGGGGGGTGTGGGGGGTGTGGGGAGAGGGTGTACAATGGAGCGAGAGGTGTGGATGGGAGAGCAGGATGACGAGGGAAAGGATAGAGACGAAAGGAGGTAAGAACACTGGATAGGGACAGAGGGGGGGGGGGAAAGACAGATTCTGTATGTGTATGTACGCCTATCTATCTATCTATCTGTCTATATGAGAGGGAAAGGGGGGCGGAGCACTGAGATGAAAGGGCAGTTGGTGGAAGAAAATGGAAGAAAAGGAGACGAGAAGGGAAAGAGACAATGGAAAAGACGCGGTTTTGAAGAGAGAGAACGATGAAGAGGGAAAAGAAGGTAAGGAAAAAGAGTATGTATGTATATACGATATGTATGTAAGTGTACGTATGTATGTATGTGTATCTGTACGAATGTATGTATGTATGTATATGTATGATGTATGTTTGTATGTCTGTATTGTGAGAACCAGCTACACACGCCTGCCTGGACGGACAACAATACCGCGCACATCCAAGGCGTGTTTTATGGGACCTGAAGGGTAACTGATCCGTAAGGCTGAGGAACACCACTTTTTGCCATTGGGAAAGTGATCCGCCCCCACCCAATGGATCAGGCATGGGTACAGGACTGGAAGGCTTCTGTAGAGTAGGGTGAGGAGTGTTAGGATGAAATTTGATGATGGCGTGGCTATGTTTAAAAAAAAAAAAAGTTTGACCACATGAAAGGACTTACTACTTCATCACCTTATCCTCTTAAATGCTCGCCCCAGAGTGGATCGAACCCAGGTCAGGGGTGGACTCAAATGCTACCGATCCAACCACCGAAGGCTCCTCCCCCCCAACCACCGAAGGCTCCTCCCCCCCAACCACCGAAGGCTCCTCCCCCCCAACCACCGGAGATTCCATGAAAAAGATTACTTGTTACCAATGGATTTATAGACAGATTAAAAAACTGAGGAAGAGAGGTAAGGAAGGACGGAAGGAAAGAAAGAAGGAAGGAGGGAAGAGAGAAAGAAAGAAAGACGGAAGGATGAATGGACTGATAGGTGAATGGAAGGATGGATGGATGGACAGAAGGAAGGAAAGAAGGATGGAAGGAACGAAAGAAGGAAGGGAGGTGGCGATGGATGGGTAGATGAATGCATAGACTGAAGAAGCATGATTTTTTTTTTTTTTTAGAATAAATAAAGTTACATGGATGAAAGGAAGGAAGGAATGAAAAGTGGAAATAACCGTTGGGTGAATAACAAGAAACAAAAATACAAAGGAAGAAAGGAAGGATGGAGGGAAGGAGTGAAAAAAGGAGAGAGAAAAAAAAGACGAAATGGAGGAGTGAAAGTGGGAGAGGTCAAGGATGCAAGGAGGGAGGGCTGAGAGGGAGGGAGGAAGGACAGGGAAGGAGGGAGGGAGGAGGGAGGAAGTGGGTCAGAGAGCAAAGAGGAGAGTAATGCACAGAAAGAGAAAAAGGAGAGAGAGGGAGGAAGGGAGCAAAGAAGTGAGAAAGGGAGGGCATGAGGAGAGAGGAGTTTTGGGACAGAGAAGAGAAAGAATGCCGCAGAGAAGAGGAGACAGAGAAAAGGTAAATGGAGAGAGAAGGGAATGGAAACTGGGAGAGAAAGAGTGAAAGGTGAGCAGGAGGAAGAGTAATAAGGAAAGAGGAAAAATGAGAGGAAGAGGGCATGGGAGAGGAAAGTGTAGGCACTGGAAAGGGATGATGGAGGGGAAAGGAGATGGGTAAGGAAAAGACAGGAAGGGGGAAAGAAAGAGGAGACGAAGGAAAAGATGAAGGAGTATGGACAAATGATGAAGAAAAAGAAAGATAAGGAAGATAAGGGAGGAGGGAAGGGAACGGGGAAGAAGGAAAGGAAGGAAGGAAGGTGGAGAGGAGAGGGAGGATGGAAGGTGGGAGAAGGGAAAAGAAGGTTGGGAGGAAGAAGGGAAGAATTGAGGCAGAAGACGGAAGAAGGTGGTATGGAAGAAGGGGATGGGGGAAGCTAACGGGAGGCAGGAAAGGTGGGGAGAAGAGGAAGGGAAGTGGAGAGAAGACGAAGAAGGGTGAAAAGGAGAGAAGGAAAGGGAGAAAGGAAGGGAGGGAGAGAAAGAGAAGGAGAGAGGGATGGAACTGGATGAAGGGGTATCATAAAAGGGAGACAGGGAGGAAAAAGAGGGAGGGTGTGGGGAGAGAGGGAGTGTGTGGGGAGAGAGGAAAAGAGAGGAAGGAAGGAAAGGGAAAAAAGAGGATAGAGGGAGTGAGAGGGGGGGACGGAAGGGGAAAACGGGAGAAAGGGAAAGGGAAGAGAGGAGAGGAGGCATGTGGGAAGAGAGAGGGAGAGGGGGAAGAGAAAGGGAGAGGGGGATGAGAGAGGGAGAGGGGGAAGAGAGAGGGAGAGGGGGAAGAGAGAGGGAGAGGGGGAAGAGAGAGGGAGAGGGGGAAGAGAGAGGGAGAGAAGGAAGAGAGAGGGAGACGGGAAGAGAGGGGGAGAGGGGAAAGAGAGAGAGAGAGGGGGGAAAGAGACGGAGGTAACTGGGGGGAGAGAGGGAGGGTGAGGGAGGCATCACAAAAGACTCAGTTCACCGCAAGTAACACGGCACGACGCCCCTCCCTCCCTCCCTCCCTTACTCCATCACTCTCTCTCCTTCCCTCCCTCCATCTCTCCATCCCCCTCTTTCCTTCTCTCTCTCTCCTTTCCTCCTTCTCTCTCTCTCCATCTCCCTGTCTTCTTCCCTCATTCCCTCCCTCCATCCTTTACTCCTCTCTCTCCTACCTTCTCTCAGTCTCTCCTATAGCTCTGCAACAAGGATGAAGATAAAGATGGCGATAAGAAAGAAAGGTGGAGATGACGATGGTGAAAATGGAGGAGAGAGCAGAAGACGGAGGAGACAGAGATAGTGATGCTGTGAATGATGGCGATAAGGCAGAAAAAATGATGGCGATAGTGACGCTGTAAATGATGGCGATACTAGAGATAAGAAGAGAGATAAACGATGGCGTGAAACAGGGAGATGGTCGCGGAAGTAGGCAGAAGAAGTAGATTATTCCCCCCCTTTATCCTTAACCCACAGGTGTTCAAATCCACCTTTTACAGATTTATTTACTGAGAGGAGGACAACTGTAATCTGATGCATGGAAGTGTTTTTTTATCGTTTTTCTTTCCTCTGCTTATCGTCTTTAAAAAAACAAAAACGAAAATGCAATCCCAGGTTCATCTGATCTTGAACCCCGTGGACTGAAGGCTGAGTTACATTTTACTGCAGTTCACCATCCGCCTTTCGGGGATAGGGAAGGAGTTGAGGGACGTTTGTATAGCCGGGCAGTGGAATGGCTTGGTTATATCAGTGCCACCACGTGAAGGCCCCTCTCTGGCACAGTTTGATAAGGTGATACAGTGATGGAGATTAAAGGTGGAGAGCGTGGAGAGAAAACTGATGATGGAGATGGTAATGATGGAGGGAATGAGTTACTGAGATTAACAAGTGATGGAGATAATGTAGGAGAGTGGTGGAGATATTCAGATGGAGATGGTGGTGGAGATAATTATAAATGGAACAAAGATAAAGCTGGAAATACTGAAGAAAGTGGAGATGATGGAGATAACACTAGAGATGATGGAGATTGATGGAGAAAAAGGTGCAGATGATGGAGATAGTGGAGATATTGATGCGGGGAAGGAAATAATGCTGGAGATGATGAAGACATTGATGGCGATGATAGGCATAACACACGAGACGATGGAGACAGTGGTGGCGATAAAGGTGGAGATGATGGTGGAGATAATGGTGGAGATGAGGGTCGTTCCTCCCAGCATCATCTT
Source organism: Coenobita brevimanus (assembly GCF_032717465.1). Classification (NCBI taxonomy): domain Eukaryota; kingdom Metazoa; phylum Arthropoda; class Malacostraca; order Decapoda; family Coenobitidae; genus Coenobita; species Coenobita brevimanus. The sequence continues at coordinate 33,179,957 of NC_137020.1, forward strand.
GGCTCAGTCCCGCGTGAAGGTGAGACGGGACTGCTGCCTCCCTGCCTGCCTCACCCCCTTCTCTGCCTAACTTGCCTGCCTCCCTCCCTGCCTGCCTCACCCCCTGCTCTGCCTAACTTGCCTGCCTCCCTCCCTGCCTGCCTCACCCCTACTCTGCCTAACTTGCCTGCCTCCCTCCCTGCCTGCCTCACCCCCTGCTCTGCCTAACTTGCCTGCCTCCCTCCCTGCCTGCCTCACCCCCTGCTCTGCCTAACTTGCCTGCCTCCCTGCCTGCCTCACCCCCTATTCTGCCTAACTTGCCTGCCTCCCTCCCTGCCTGCCTCACCCCCTACTCTGCCTAACTTGCCTGCCTCCCTCCCTGCCTCACCCCCTCCTCTGCCTAACTTTCCTGCCTCCCTCCCTGCCTGCCTCACCCCTACTCTGCCTAACTTGCCTGTCTCCCTCCCTGCCTAACCGTCTTCCTAACCTGCCTGCCTTCCTCCCTACCTTACTCTCTCTTATCTCAGGATCCAGATGAAGAGGGGGGCAGGGTAAGGCAGAGACACAGAAAAGTAAGGAAAGATAAGGCAGAAGAAGAAGGGTAAGGCAGAAGGTAAGGCAGGGTGATGCAGAGGTTAGGAACAGGCATGGTAGGGCACAAGTATGGTAAGCAGGTTGAGGTTAGGTAGGTGAAGTAGACAGAGGCAGAGTGAGGCCGGATGAGGCAGAGGTTACGCAGGGTAAGGCAGGGTAAGGTAAGGCAGAGGCGGAGTCAGGGTGGGTAAGGCAGGGTAAGGAAAGGAAGGTAGGCAGGGTAAGGTAAGGCAGAGGCAGAGTGAGGGTGGGTAAGGCAGAGTAAGGTAAGACAGGGTAAGGAAAGGAAGGGTAAGGCAGGGTAAGGTAAGGCAGAGGCAGAGTGGGGTGAGTGAGGCAGGATCCATAAATTTGAGAGTAGCTACTGTGACGTCACATTCCAAGAACCTGCCTACCAACATCGAAGCAACCAACATCATACCTACCAACATTATACCTACCAACATTACCACCTATTCACGTCTGTCCCTACCAACATTAGACCTTGACATCACGTCTATCAACATTATTAATATTTGCAGCTACCAACATTATCATACCTACCAACATTGCCAGATCTACCAACATTTATGCACCACCTAAGTTATCTCACCTACCAACATTATCAACCACCAACATCTGCAACTACCAAAATTATCGCTTTTAACGGCAATTGCAAGGACCAGCATCAGTGCACGGATCAACCTCTGCAACTACCAACATTATCACACCTACCACCATTACGGAAACTACCAACATTACCACAATCACCCCCATTCCAATCACCATCATCATCACAACTGGCATACCACGATCACCTACCACAACTACCATCATCGACTACCACCACCCTCCATCCTACCATTAACATAACCACCATCATAACCTACCACAACTTCCACCACTCCCACATCGACCTACCAGTATCACCTACCACAACTACCATCATCAATAACCACCACCGTTACCTACCACAATTACCACCATCATCCACCACAAGCTCCACCACCACAACTACCACCACCATTACCACCACTCAGCCCCATCCAAATACCACCATCACCACAACCACCACCATCACCTACCACAACCACCACCATCGCCTACCACAACTACCACCATCGGCCTCAACCACCTTTAGGTTTCATTACAAGGTTGCTCTTACACTAGTCTTTATTTACATCGCTAATATAAATCCTCGCTAAAGCATTATTAGTAGTATACCCGCAAGGCTCTCCCTACCCCCCTACCCCTCCGTCTCTCTCACTCCACATCTCTCCGTCTCTCTTATCCTGACCTACCTGCCTCTCTCTCTCTCTCTCTCTCTCTCTCTCTCTCTTGTAATTCTTCATCTTCCGTAATTAGTAAGTCTTTATATTAATCTTAAAGCCAGACCACCTACAGAGGATGATAAGGTCTGTGTGGTCTCTCTCTCTCTCTCTCTCTCTCTCTCTCTCTCACCCTTTACTTTCTGCCTATTCACACTTCCTCTCTCCTCCCACTTCCTTCCTCCTACACACTTCCTCCCTTTCCACATTCCTTGCTTCCCTCACTTCCATTCCTCTCATTATCTCCCTTCACATCCTTTTTCCTTCAGCTCTTCCTGTCTTCTCTACGTCTCTCTCTCTCTCTTCACTTCCTCCTCCTCCGTCTCTTCCTCCCATTAGTACATCCTCTCATTTAATAGCATCTTTCAGTCCATTCCTTCTCCTACTCCTCTCCTCATCCACTCAATCACATTCTCCTCTCTTAACCCCTGCTCTTCCTTCCTCCATCTTCTTCTCTCCCTCATATTTCCTTCTCTCCCTTCCACTTCTTCCTATCTCTTGGTCTTCCCACTCTTCTCTCTCCCTCGTATTCTCTCCTTCCTCTCGCCTTCCCTCCATACAGTACGCTATCTTATCCATTTTTCTTCCTCCAATCTCTGTTCTCCTTCGGTCATATTCCTCTGTCTTCCCTTCATCCTTCACATTCCCTTTTCTCTTTCTCTCTCTCTCTCTCTCTGCAGTATTCCTCCTCCCTCCCTTCATCCCCTCTTACATTCACTTCTCTCCTATCGTTTCTCCCTTCCTTAACTTCTCTCCCTGCCTTACATTCCTTCCTTTCATCCTCTCTCTCCCTTCCCTTCTTGGCTCTTATTCCCTCTTCTCTCCCCCACCCTCCGTACCTCACAGTTCTCTTCTCCCTCGCCTCATCTTCTCTCCTCCCTCTCATCTTCTTCCCTCCCTCACATTCCTCCTCTCCCTCGCCTCAAATTCTCCCCTCCCTCACATTCTGCTTCTCCCTCGTCTCATCTCCCTTTCCGCTTCTCCCTCGCCTCATCTTCTCTCTTCCCTCACCTTCCTCTTCTCCTTGGCCTCATCTCCTGCAGCTCCTCCAGCGCGCCCTGGGAGGCTGTCAGGCTCCCCAGCGTATTTCTTCATTTCTAACTTTTACGATATTATTAAACGCGGCCACAACCTTAATCGCGCCCATCTCATCCCACCCTCCTCGAGCCTCTTCCCAATAATCTTCGCTTCTCTCTGCAATTATTTGGCTCTAAGCGGCCCCTGGGAGATGATGAAGGAGAGAGGAGAGATGGAGGCATGGGGGGAGAGGGAGGGAGGGGAGGGAGGTGTAGAAGGAGGGAGAAAAGTTAGCATCGTGTAGATCGCTTTTAAGAGTTTCTCCATGTTGACCATTCTCAGCCGTTACCCTCCCCCACCCCCACCACCTCAAGCTTTTGTTTCACCCATTTAAGTGTTGTTGGGTCTTTTGTTTTCACTCGCGCCGGTCGCAACACTCGCGGAAAAAGAGCGCAGCGCAGGGGAAAAACGCCCAAGTGCTCTGGAAAACCGAACGAAAGAATAGGACACTGAAGCTAACCCACCCGCTGAGTCGCATGAACCTGAGAGCAAGAGTTCCCATTGGCTTTGGACCCCGTCCCAAAAAATCTCGCCTAAACCGCCTCTTCTACGGCTGATCTTGAGACAGGGGGAGCCAGCACGAGGCCCAGGTAAAGGAGAAGGGTTATATTATGAAAGTACTGAAGTTTTGAAGGCGGAATGAGTGCTGGAAGGAGTTATAAATGAAGTAATATGGTCGGCGTTCCACAGGGTAAACATGAAGAGAACAGCCGACCGAGCGAGCCCTCTAGTGGCGCGGGGTATGAACTAACCCTCCCTCCCCTCACCCAGGCTCTCTGGTGGAGGGAGGGGGGAATTAATATCCAGTTTTAATCCACAAATCACTTAACCCAGCTTCCATTTCTTAACCCGGCCATGATCCACCCCTCCAGGCATCCACCATACGCATCCAGAAACACGATCCACCCACGAAACAGGATCCAAACTCAATTAAAAGTGCAAAAACAATGACATGGGTTGTATGATTCGGAGAGAGCGCGCGGGAAAGGGTCAGACGAAAGCCACCTCCTCTACCCCTGCTGTTTTATTTGGCCCATTGTGGAGATCAGATCCGCTGGGTGAGTGAGTGAGAGAAGAGGTATAGGGGTTGGGGAGGGACAGAGGGTGGGAGGGAGGGGTGAAGCAGAGAGCAGGGAGAGATGAATTGGTGGGAGACAGACCGAAAAGAGGGACGGAGATATGAGAGAGAGAGAGAGAGAGAGAGAGAGGCAGGTGGCAGGAATCGTTTTATCAAGGATCATTCTCAGGTAAACATGTCCCCTCAGCAGTTCACCGTATATCGCTTTGTCTGTCGTATTCTTTCTCTTACTATTCTATGTGGCTGTGCAGTAGGTGGATGCTGTATGAGCGAGGATAAAAGTAAACACAAGCCATCTTATATACCTCAATGCTATAGTCTGGCTGAGAACTGTATGGTTGTTGTGTGAGTGTAGATGTAAATACTGGATACACAATCTTACATATTATAATACAACCATATAAAAGGCAAACGTATTTCCAGCGTATACAGAGAGAGAGAGAGAGAGAGAGAGAAGATACAGGTCAATAAGGAATTAAAAACAAAAGACGTCAGAGCATGAAGTAATAAGTGACGTGATAGGCCGTCCCCGTAACACAAAATATAGCCATTCGTACCCACAACACACATCAAAATACACCGAATTACCGTACCCTTTTTAAAGAGAAATACGAAACCGGAGAGAGTGTCAAAGAACTCCCTCAAATTTCGCAGAATGACGATGATATACGACAAAATAATAATAATAATAACGAAAAGTGGCAAAATAGGAAGAAATTACGAAGTGGCTGGCAGTCCCCGCAACACACTGATGGCCAACCGTACCTGCAACACACACCAAAACAACACACCACGGTACCCCAACCATTTTTTTAAAAAGAAATAGAAAAACCGGAGAAAGTATCCAAAAATTCAGTCAAAATTCGCGAAAAGACGAAGATATATGACACCCTGGCCACATTCCCACACCACACTGCTCCACCAAGCTCACGTAAGAAGAGAAAACAGAGAAAATGCTTGCGTTGAGGTAAAGGTATTCTTGGGAGGGCGGAAAATATAAAAGGCCTCGCTGGAATGTGATAGAAAAAGGAAATGGCTGGAGATATTCTGTTGTTGTAAATAATATATATACATGGTAGGTGTACAAATCATAAAAGGATAAATGCATAATACCTGACACCAATTCAGCACCAGCAACAATGATAATAATAATAATAACAATAATAATAATAATAATAATAATAATAATAATAAAACACTCACATGGTACTTGAGTCTCGACAAAGATGGTCTTCGTACACTGACCTGCAAATAAGGAAAGAAACCTTAGACAATAATAATAATCCTAGAAATAAAACTGTATTTAACATTAGGTCTACATACAGATTTTCTTGCATATTAATAAGAGATACGATGACATGACATAAGGATAAAGAAACACCTGTAATGGCACTGATGAAACGACAGTAAGTGAATTATTATTATTATTATCTGAATAGTAGTCGTAATAGTAGTAGTAGTGATGGTGGTGATGCTGGTGGCGGTGGCAGTGACAGTCGCAGGAGCAGTAATAGTAGTAAAGGTGGTGGTGGTAGTAATAGTAATAGTAGTAGTAGTAGTAGTAGTAGTAAGTGTAGCAGCATCAGGAGCGTTAGCACTACGTCTCCAGAGAAAAACCGGGTGAAAGTTCTGAGAAATAAGCAACCTATAATTTCAGCCAAAACCAAAACTGACTGAATATTGAAGAATGAGTAGGTAAAGTGAAAATGTTGCGAGTGAACAAAAAAAAAAAAAAAATGCTGACGTAAAAAAATATCAGAAGGCAAACTAAGGAAAGGTAAAATCTCTGAGGATAAAAGGAAGAAAAGAAGAAGAAGAAGAGGAGGAGGAGGAGGAGGAGGAGGATAGAAAGGAAAAGGATATAAGAAGAAAGATGCAAATGATGATGAAGTAAAAGTGTTGTTGATGATGATGATGATGATGATGATGATGATAAACAACAGTAACTTAGAAAATGATAACTATGCTATTACCAAAAAAAAAAAGAAAGAAAAGAAAACGGGAAAATGTGCAGGAAGGACTTCTAAAAAAAACTCTTGGTGATGTCACTAAGAGTCCAGGCTGGCACATGGGAATAAACTACCCGGCACGAATCAATAAACACTACTGCGTGAGGCGGGGAGGATGGGAAACAGGTGGAGGGACAATGTAGAGAGACTGGAGGGATGGAGAGAAACAGAAGAGATGAGGGTGACAGACAGACAGGTAAATATGAGACAGGTACACTGCTAAACAGAATGAGAGAGGGAGTAGGATTAGTGTGGAGAAAAGGAGTGGGGGGGTGGAGAGTGGTGGGAGAAATACATGGAGAGAATCTGGAAGGATGGAGAGGAGATCAGAGATGGGGAGAGGAAATAGAGAAGGGTAAATGAAGAAGGGGAGAAGTAGGAGGAATGGCGAAAATATGATGAACGAAGAAAAAGGATGAAGGTGAGGGAAGGAGAACAGGCGGAGAGAAAGTGAAGAAGAGAGGAGAGAAGAGGCTGCAGGAGAAGATGAGAGAGAGGGAGGGGGAGGAAGAGAGAGAGAAAAAAGGGGGGGGGGATGACTAGATATGTGATGGAGAAGAACGGAAAGGCTGGAAGTGTGAAGAAAGGAGGGGTAGGCGGAAGGATGGGTGGGTGGGAAGCAGGTGGAGAGAGAGAGAGAGAGAGAGAGAGAGAGAGAGAGAGAGAGAGAGAGAGAGAGAGAGAGACGGGGGGTGGGGGGGAGGAGGAGAAAGAGAGTGAGAGCCGGTACCACCCTGAGATGAGGTGGGCACAAAAACCGGCTCAAGCTCACGAAGTACCGATGTTTAGCGCTAATGAACACAGCCGATATGACCCACCCCCAGACCCGCCCCAGCCTTAACCCTTTACCGCACACCAGTCCAATCCTTAACCCTTTACCGCACACCACCCCAAACCTTAACCCTTTACCGCACACCACCCCAAACCTTAACCCTTTACCGCACACCACCCCAAACCTTAACCCTTTACCGCACACCAGCCCAATCCTTAACCCTTTACCGCACACCAGTCCAATCCTTAACCCTTTACCGCACACCAGTCCAATCCTTAACCCTTTACCGCACACCAGCCCAAACTTTAACCCTTTACCGCAAAGTCCCCCTTCATCGCAACCAACTATGCTAATGAGAAGACCTGCAGAATTCGGATGATCTGGTTTGACAGACTAACCAGCCTATTGAAGGTAGTTACGTTAGTGGACAGTTTATAATAGCATCCCTGTTTTCCCTGCCTTAACCCTCTCGAGCACACAGGCAGAAATGAAGACTGATATGACCTCCTCCCCCCCCCAGCCACGCCTCCCTCCACCACCCTGCCTTAACCCTCTGGAGCACACCTGAAGCACGCCATCAAGTACTGGGATGACCGGGTTTGGGTGTCTGGGTGAGTGGAGGGGTAGGAGGAGCCTGGCCCAGGCAACATGGAGGTGATTTGTTTGTGGCCACCCCTTACAGGATTAAGACGTCTGGCAATAGATAGACAGAAGACGGGATGAGGTCTCGGAAGATGTCTTTTAAGTAAGGGAGAAAATAAGGGCAATTCTTAAACCACGCAACTCAATAAAATCAATCAATCAATCAATCTTACAGAGCCGCAGAAACATGTCTATAATTATTAAGCTTAAAGAAAGAAGTATAGAATAAGTCACCAAATGGACAGCCTCAAGATTCTTTATAAGTATACGGTTGCTGAATAGGACGTGTGTTTTTTTTTTAATTGGTGTTCAGTTTGGAGGAGAAAATAAGAGACTGATAAGGGGTATATTCTACTGAGAGAGAGAGAGAGAGAGAGAGAGAGAGAGAGAGAGAGAGAGAGAGAGAGAGAGAGAGAGAGAGAGAATGCCCATAGCAAAAGACTCCAACGAAAAGAGAAAGACTGTTAAGAAAGAGGAGGAAGAGGGATAACAAGGCAGAAGGGGGGAAAAACTGAAGCAACGGAGAGAAGAAGATGAAAGAGAAACGGATGAAAGGGAGAGAGAACTGAAAAATTAGAGGAAAGGAGAGACCCGAGCAGGAAAAAAGTGGAGAAGGAGGGGGAACGGAGGAAAGAAGGAGAAACGGAAAGAAGGGAAGGGAAGACGGAGAAAGCATGAGGAAAAAGGAAAAATTGGAAGGGGAAGGAGGAGGAAAGAAAAAAGGGGACGGGGTGAAGAGGAAAAAGGAACAATGAAGAATTTGAAAGGTGAAATAGGACGAAGAATAACAAGTGAGAAAAGACGCAAAGAGAGAAGGGAAAAAAATTGAGGAAAGGAAAGAAAGGAAGGAGAGAAAGATATCACCTTACACGGGCACAAGACAGGAGGTAAAAGAGAGGGAGCGAGGGAAGAAGAATAGGGGAAGGAGAAAAGAGGGGTGGGAGGGAGAGAAAAGAAAAGGGGGGAGGATGCAGGAGGAGGTATTAGGTATCAGGGATCAGGTTATGAAGGGAGGGGGAGGGAGGGGAAGGGAGACAAATAGAGGGAGGGAGGGGAGGGGAGGGGAGGAGAGGGGGAAGGGAGACAGATGGAGGAAGGATAGGGGTGGTGGGGAAGGAGGAGAGGCGGAAGATGAAAGATGAGGGACAGAAGGAGTGGATGAGATGAAGGGAACGAAGGGGGGAAAGGGAGGGAAGGGAGAAGGGAGGGAGAAGAATAAGGAAGGGTGGAGGAAAAGGGAGAAGGGAGGGAGAAGAATAAGGAAGGGTGGAGGAAAAGGGAGAAGTGTAGGGGAAGATGAAGGAGAAGGCAAGGAGAAAGAAGGAGGGAAGAGGAGATAGAGGAGAGGAAAAGAGAAGAAGAGGAAGAAAGAGAAGTAGGAAGGGGGAAGGGAGAGAAAGAGGATAAGAAAGGGGGGCACAAACATGGAAAGACAGACGAGAGGGAGAGGAGGGATGGAGAGAAGCCAGAAAGAGAAGGGAGGCAACCGTCTAAGGGAGAGATAAGACATGTAAGAAGGGAGATAAGAAGTTAGGGGGGGGGGAGAAGGAAGAGTAACAGGTCTCTGTCTGTCTGTCTGTCTGTCTCTCTCGTGATACATGGGTGCCTGTCTCCTATATTGATCCCTTGACTGATGTGTCCAGACCCGATATTGCCACTACGAGAAATATGGAAGGTGGGGAGGGAGTGGCGATGGAGTGGCAGGGAGTGGGAATGAGGGAGAATGGCGTGGGAATGGAGTGAGAGGGAGTGGTACGTGAAGGAGGAATGGAATGAAAGTGGGCGGGAGTGGGAAATGAGAAGTGGAGTGAGTGGATGTGAAAATGAAGGAGGAGAGAGTGAGAATGGAGCTAGAGAAGGGAGAGAAGTGGGCAGAGGAAAAGAGGAGATGAATGGATGAATAATAGACGAAATGGAGAGAGAGAGAGAGAGAGAGAGAGAGAGAGAGAGAGAGAGAGAGAGAGAGAGAGAGAGAGAGAAACCTAGCAGTGACCAGTGTGTGATATATCTGCATATCCATCAAAGGGGAGGGGATTTCTGTGCTTTTCCTAACACGTACATTGGGAGGCTGTGGTGGGGAGGATATGGAAGGTGGGGTGGGGGTTGGGGTGGGGGGAAGATGGGATGCAAGGGTGGTGGGATGCTGGGATGTAGGGGTGGGGGGATGATGCGATGTAGGGGTGGGGGTATGATGCGATGTAGGGGTGGGGGTATGATGCGATGTAGGGGTGGGGGTATGATGCGATGTAGGGGTGGGTGGATGATGGGAGGTTGGGGTGGGGGGATGATGGGATGCTGGGGTGGGGGGACGATGGGATGTAGGGGTGGGGATGATGGGAGGTAGGGGCGGGGGACGGGATGGGATGGAGAAGGGAGATAAAGGCATGGATGGGGTGAATAGATAAGATGCCAGAGAAACATAACTAAGATACCAAATGAAACTTACCTAACACACCTGTACACTAACACTACCTTCCTTGGCTCCCTCTTCCCTTCTCAGTCTAACCTATTGTCTCTCTAACCCCCACAAAAATAACTACCTAAAAAAATGTGATTAAAAAGGTAAGGGAAATATAAGGGAAGATATTTGGGTAAGTGGGCATGTAGGTAGGTGAGAGCAGGTGTAGGTAAATGAATGTGAGGGTGTGGGTGAGTGAGTGACGGTGGGGGTAAAATGGGTGATTCTCTCTCTCTCTCTCTCTCTCTCTCGTGTGTGTGTGTGTGTGTGTGTGTGTGTGTGTGTGTAAGGATCAAAGAAGGTGTGAGAAGAGGGAGATGTGTAGATACCAAGAGGGAAATGAAAAATGACGATGATGGTGGTGATGGTAAAAGATAGTGAGAAGAGGGTAACACAAAGAGGGTTATATGAGAGGAAGATGGGAGAGGAAGGGTGGAAGAAGAGGAGGGAAAGAAGAAGGGGGGGAAGAAGAAAAGTAGAAGGGGTTAGGAGAGAAAACTGGAAAGGAAAGGAGGAGGCTTTACAGATGGAGGAGGAGGAGGAGGAGGAGGAGGAGGAGGAGGAAAGAAGGCAGGAGGAGGAGGAATGAAAAAGCTGGAGGAAAAAAAGTTAGACATTAATGAAGAAATGTTGGTAGTTGCCTAAGACCGATGGTGGTAGTTGTGGTTGATGGTGGTTGTGGCGGGAGAGAGAGAGAGAGAGAGAGAGAGAGAGAGAGAGAGAGAGAGAGAGAGAGAGAGAGAGAGAGAGAGAGAGAGAGAGAGAGAGAGAGAGAGAGAGAATACAGGAGATGAAAGGGGCTGGTTGAGGGGGTCTCAGATGAAGAGGTAGGAAAAGAGGTGAAAAGAGCTGAACGTTAAATAGGAGATAAAGAGCAAGACACAGGAAAAGAGGGTAAAAAGAGAGTATGAGAGAGCACATGAAGAAAGAATATAAACAGAAGGAGAGTAAACAGGAAAAATTAGCAGAGTGGCAAAGAAATACGAATAATAAGATTACTGAGAAATAAGAGAAGGAAGCAAGAGAGATCACAGAAACGGAGGAAAATACGGCAAAGAAAAGGAAAAAAAACGCAAAAGAAAGAGAGGGCAAAGAAAGAGAGCGAAAGGTGAAAGAAAAAGATGCAGAGTTCCCACGAGAAGAGATTGCCTGTATGAATGAGGCTGAGAGAGAGAAAAGAGAAGTGAAGAGGAGGGGAGGGAGGGAGGGAGGGAAGGGGAGGGGGAGGCTGGGAGAGAAGAGAAGGGGGGAGTGAAAAGAGGAATAAAAGGGAGGTAAAAGGAGGAGAAAGATGGGAGGGAAAATGGAAGGAGTGGGGGACGGAGAAAGAAGTGGAGGAGAGAGGGGGAGAGAAGGAGGAGGGGAAAGAGAATGGAAAGGTTAAGGGAAGGAAAGAGGGAAGGAAGAAGGAAGGAGTGAGGGAGGGAAAAAGGAGTGGTGGAAGAGGAGAGAGGGAGGAGGGAAGGAAGAATGAGGGGGAGAAAGGTGGGGGGAAAGAGAGGGGGAGGAGAGTGGAAGAGAGATAAAGGAAAGGTTGAGAGAGAGAGAGAGAGAGAGAGAGAGAGAGAGAGAGAGAGAGAGAGAGAGAGAGAGAGAGAGAGACGGTAATGCTAGCTGGGGTCAGGTGGTATATGAGGGATGGTGGTGGTGGTGGTAGTAGTAGTAGTAGCATTTTCTTATTATTATTATTATTATTATTATTTGTAGTAGTATTAGTAAGAACAGTAGTAGTAGTAGAAGTAGTAGCAGTAGTGGTAGTAAGAGAAGAAGAAGAAGAACTAGTAGTTGTAGTTGTGGTAGTAGTAGTAGTAATAGTAGTAATAGGAGATAAAACAGCAGTAGTAGCAGCAGCAACAAAGATACTCTCACATGGTAATAAGCAACGGTAGTGACGATATGGAAATGGTAGTGGTGGTAGGGTAATAGTGGTTGTTGTGGTAGCATGTTCTGGTAATTGTAGTAGTCGACTGGTTGATAAGACTGGTTGCAACTGTGAGCCGGGTGCTTAATGCTGGTGCTTAAATGGTGGTGCTGGTGATAGTGGTGGTGATAATGGAGGTGGCACCTGTTGTAGTGGTAGAAATAGTGGTGGTGGTGGTGATTATGATGACGAGGAAGGCAAGGATGATAGCAGTGGTAACTCGAATGGCACTCAGTAGAGCGCATACCTCCGCCAAGGCCCAACATGCAGTTCCTTTTAATTCAATCAAGTCTAATCCAACATGGAAAAAGACTACCCCTCTATAAAAGCATTTTTAAATCCGCTAGATCCGGAATTTTATCAGGATCCGCGCCAGACCGTACACATTCGTAGATACCAACATCCTAAATACGCCTTACTTTTTTCTCCATCAAGATTCATGCAATACTCACTGAAAGATTTACGAAAATGTCGAAAAACGCCCTATCTCGCAATGTTAAAGTGAAATTAAAATTCCTGGATCCGCACCTTTATACGGATCCGCACCAAAATGTAATGGAGTGCATTCTGGGCCAAGGTCCATTCTTCTACCAAGTTTCGTGGAAATCCGTCCAGTAGTTTATGTGTAATCTTGTTCACAAACCAACCAACCAACAAACAAACCGACAGGGGCGAAAACATAACCTCCTTGGCGGGGGTAATAAATATGATGATGATAATGATGGCGGATGCTGTGGTGTCGCTTGTGGCATACTTGTGGTTCCTAGCCTTCCACCCACCCCTGCTTCTTGGCCTTCTTTCTTCCCTCTTCTACTTCTTCATCAAATATTTCCTTCTCCTACATTCATTACTTTCCTTCTTTTGCCTCACTATTTTCGTAAGTTTCTCTTTCTTCCTCGGTTTTCCTCTCTCTCTTTCTCTCTCTCTCCTGCTTTCCAGATTTCTCCCTCCCCCTTCCCCCCCTCCAATATCTCCCCCACCTACAACCTCTCTCCCTATCTTCACCCCCTCTTCCTCCTCCCCTCACCCCACCTCCCCCGTGTGACATATGAGAGGGATGCGGGTGAGGTGTGCCCCATTCACCTCTCTCTCTCTCTCTCTCTCTCTAACAGTTGGAGAACGCAGCAGCACCACCCCTTTCACCACCCCCACCCACATTACCCTACCTCTCTCTCTCTCTCTCTCTCTCTCTCTCCCCACCCACACCGTACACCCACATCATGTATACCTTTCACATTCATCCAAAGCATTATTCATCAGACTCACCCACCCACCTACACATACCTTGGCTACACACACACAGACACACACACACACACACACACACACACACACACACACACACACACACACACACACTTCAGGGATTAGTGGTTGTAGGTAGGTAAGATGAGAATAGGGGAGGAGATGGGGAGGGGAAAGGGGAAGTAAAAAAGAATGAGAGAGAGAGAGAGAGAGAGAGAGAGAGAGAGAGAGAGAGAGAGAGAGAGAGAGAGAGAGAGAGAGACATATACTAGATAAATAGAGAGGTAGATAAATGGTGTATGTGTGTGTGTGTGTGTGTGTGTGTGTGTGTGTGTGTGTGTGTGTGTAGGCATCATGTTTCCCATTCTTTACGAAGCACAATATACAACGCTCGTTTTCTGTGGCGAGGCTCAGGTAGGGATAACTTGACCAGCATCTCTCTCTCTCTCTCTCTCTCTCTCTCACTACTACTACCCTTCCCCTCTTACCCTTCCTTTTCTTTCCTCTTCCCTTTTCATTCTTTCTATTCTCCTCTGCTCCCTTCCCTAGACTCATTTCCTTCCCTCCCTTTCTCTCAGTTCCTCTCCCCCCTCTCTCTCACCCTTTCCTCCCTCTACCCTACATTCATTCTTTAATCTCATATTCTCTCTCTCCCCGTTTTCTCTCTCTTCTCTTCCCTTTCATCTCCTCCCTCCTTCCTTTTCCCCTGTCCTTCTCCCTCTCTCTCCTCCTTTCCCCTCACTCGTCCGTCCATGTGCTCCCCTCATAAAAGGCTCCATCTTGCATCAGCGCAGAACCCCTCTCTCTCTCTCTCTCTCTCTCTCTCTCTCTCTCTCTCTCTCTCCATCCTCATATTCTTAGTACTCTGAGTAGACCAGTTATATCCATTTCCTCCCTAACTTTATCACCGTCTCTTCCAATTCCCTCTTTATCAAATTTCCTTCCATCTCCAATCTTTTTAAAACTTTCCTCCGTCTCACATCTTCGTATCACATTTTACTATTACCATCTTTACCATTCTTTCCTTAAGGTATTTTTATTATTTCTTCATCGCTTATCTTTCCTTAATCTTTATCACACTTTGTTCCATTCAATATCTTTAACACAATATTTCCTACTTCCATCTTTGTACTGTCAAATTCCTTCTAGTCTTCCACTTTCACCACAGTTTCCTTTATTTCCTGTCTTCATCAGATTTCCCTACCACTCCCCATCGTCATCACCTATCCTCACACTCCCCATCTTCATCACCTTTTCACCCACTCCCCATCTTCATCACCTTTTCAACCACTCCCCATCTCCATCACCTTTTTCCCCACTCCACATGTTCATCACCTTTTCTCCCACTCCCCATCTTCATCACCTTTTCTCCCACTCCCCATGTTCATCACCATCTTTGCACTCCCCATCTTCATCACCTTTTCAGCCACTCCCCATCTTCATCACCTTTTCTCCCACTCACTATTCTCATCACCTTTCCTCCCACTCCCCATCTTCATCACCTTTTCCTCTACTCCCCATCTCCATCACCCTCCTCCCCCTCTTCATTTATGGCTGATATTGGCACTTCATTTCCTCCCCCTTCACCATTTTCATCGAACGTTTAGTAAATAATGCTTTGACTCATTACCTATTCTGCCCACCAGTGCATTTATTTCCCCCAATATCCTCAGATTCTTATTTCAATTTTTTTACTATGCCTCGTTTTTATTCGTTATCTTCGTTTATTTTCAATGGCATCTGGCGTTAACCCTTTCCTTTACCTGTCTTTATCGTCTGCTTCAATTCTTTATTCTCAGGTTTTTTCACTACCCACACTTTTATTGGTTCTTATCGTCATTTGTTACTGGTTCTGACTTCATTTCTTTTGATCATTCTTCATCCTCTTTACGGTTTTATTCAATATTCTTCGTTTTTATTGGTTCTCGTCTTCCTTCCTTTCTTTCTTTCTCTTTTTTGTCATTCTTCTTTTCCTTCTTTGGCCTTTATCCTCTTAATTTTTTCATTACCTGTTTTTCTTAGTTCTTCTCCTTACTTCCTTTTTATCATTTTTTATCCTTTCTATCAGTCCTCGTTGTCTTTCTAGTATTTCCACTAATCTTCCCCTCTTGGTTCTTTTTATCACTTCGTAAAATAATTTCTGCTGTTTTCTTATTGTTCTCCCTTTTTATTGGTTTTATTCCTTATTCCCTCTTTAAGGTATAGTATATTTCGTATTTAATATATCGCTAACATTCTCCTCCTCCTCCTCCTCCTCTTCTCTCTCTTTCTTCCTCCTCCTTCCCCTCTCCTTCTCCTCCTCCTCCTCCTTCAGTTTCCCTCTTGCCTTCGTTAGCGTTTTTGCTCATACTCTTCACTTATTTTTTTCCTTCTCTAACCCTCCCTCATCTATAACACTTTTTCCCAATTCCTTCTTTAATGTCAGTCTTTATTTAATGTCGCTTTCTTCCTTTCTTCTTTGCTGTCTTTATATCATTCTCTTTCTCATTCCTTCTTATGTCCTTCCTTATTTCCTTATTCCTCCTACTATGTCTATGCTTTAAGATTTCGTGCCTAATTTGTCTTTATTCCTATCTTTTATTTTTCCTTTCTTTTTCGTCATGTCCTGTTCTTTTCCTCTCTCTCTCTCTCTTTCCCTCTCTCTACCGCCGCAGTGTGTGATGGCTCTATTAAGCTAATACTTTGTCCGCCCTGGCATACAATATTGGTCGGGGACTCGCTTACCCCCTCACCCCCCTCTTCCCCCTTTTTCTCCCCCCCACTCTCTCTCTCTCTCTCCTACTCCCTTTCCCCTCCCTTCTTCTTTACTCCTCTCCCTATCCTCCCTTTCTTCTTAGCCTCCTATCTTCCTCTCCCCTCTTCTACTACCCTTCCTCTCCCTTTTACTTTCTTTCCATCTTCCTTCTCTCAGCTCTCTCCCCCCTACCTTCCTCCCCCCATCCTGCCACCTTTTCTCCTGTCGCCTTCCTGTTTCCCTCCCCTCTCTCCTCCCCTCAATTCTCCCTCCCCTTCTTTCCCCTCATTCCCCTTTATTGCATCCATTTCCAACCCCTTATTTTTTTCTCGTTTCTTTCCTCTATGATCGGAACTATTCTTTTCCTTCACCCTTCACACTATCCTCTCCCTTTTCTCTCTGTCCTTCATTATTCTCTCTCTCTCTCTCTCCCTCTCTCTCTCTAATTAAAGAATAAGTTTTTGTATTCACAGTTAACCGTAGCACCCAGCTGGACCATTTTACCTGTGTGATTCATATAACTCTCTCTACTCTGCACACGAATCGCCTCTCCATTCTCTTATCCATCCACCCTACACCGTCTCCCTATTCTTCCTCTCTCTACCTCTACACCTTCCCTCCCTTCGCTCACTCTCCCTCCCTTTCCCCCATCTTCTCCCTCTCCTCTCACCCCCTTCCTCCTTCCTTCTTCTCCCTCCACTCCCCATGCTTCCCACTTCCCATCCTCATTCTTCCTCCTTCCTCTCTACATTCCTCCCTTTCTCCCCATTTCCTTCTTCCTCCCTACCCCCCCCCCGCTCACTCTCTCTCCACCTTTCCTCCCTCCCTCCCTCCTATTCTGGCTGCCTCTCTCCATTAGAACCATATTATTCGCTCTGCTTCACAATCCGTCAATGCAAATCCTATTAAGTAAATGAATTCATACAGCCATGGTGCCGGATGTGGTGGTGGTTGTGGCAGAAATGGTGGTGGATGGTACGGGTGATATCTGTGGTGGTTGGATGTGGTGATGGTTGTGATAGAAATGGTGGTGGATGGCAGTGGTGATAGTTGTGGTGGCTGGATGTGGTGCTGGCTGTGGCAGAAATGGTGGTGGATGGTAGTGGTGGTTGGATGTGGTGGTGGCGGCTGTGGCAGAAATGGTGGTGGATGGTAGTGGTGATAGTTGTGGTGGTTGGATGTGGCAGAAATGGTGGTGGATGGTAGTAGTGACAGTTGTGATAGTTATGGTGGTGGTAGTGCTTGTTGTGGTAGTCGTGCTTATTATGATACTGTTCGTGGTAGTGGTGGTAGTTGTGGTAGGCATGGAGCTTATTTTGTAGTAGCTGTGGTTGAAATGATGGCTGCAGGTGTAGTAGAGGAAGCTATGGCGATACGTATGGTAGGTGGAAGCTGTGGCAGGTTAGGCAGTACTAGTGGTGGTGGCGGTAGTGGCGGTGGTGTTGGTGGTGGTAGAACTTTTAACAGTACTAACGGAAAATGACGGGGCACTAAAAGGAAGACGAGGAAAATGAGGAAGACGGAGGAGGGAAAAAAATTAATGTAAAAAAAAACGGATGAGGAGAGGATATGAACGAAGAACAGAAGACTTAAAAAAAACAAAGAGGAATAACACATAATAAGGGAAAGTAGGAAGAGGAAGAAAGGAAAAGGAAGAGGAGGAGAGGTTGCCCAAGAAGGAGGAGAAAATCAATGACGACGAAGAAAGAGGATAAAGAAAAGAATAAATATATACAAAAAAAAAAAAAAACAAAGGCTGAAACTGGGAGAAGGAGAAAGAAAAGACTGAGAATATGAGAGAGAGAGAGAGAGAGAGAGAGAGAGAGAGAGAGAGAGAGAGAGAATATGGAGCCTGCCCGAACCAATTTTTCAATTTAAGAGGGAGAGGGAGAGAAAGAGGGAGGGAGGTAATGGAAGGGAGGGGAGGAAGGACAGGAGAGAAATGGAAGAGGAGGGGAGCAGGAAGAGAGGAGGGGAGGAAGAGTGAGAGGCAGGAAGAGAGGCAGGAGAAAGAATGTGAGAGGAAGAGAGAGAAAACCAATGAAGGAAAACATACACAACATACTGTACATACACAGCCGACATACATACATACATACATACATACATACATACATACAACGTCAGTAGTAAAGATGATAAGATAGAGAGAGATGCAGATAGACTGATCAAGGTGGATAGATGGATAGATAGATGTACCGGAGAGAGAGAGAGAGAGAGAGAGAGAGAGAGAGAGAGAGAGAGAGTTACATAAGAATTCAGAGAACAGATCTTCGGGTCCTACTTGGTGCTCTGGCCTAATTATGAATAGGAAAAATTATTCTTTCTTTAATTAGAGAAGTTTAATTGAGAGAGAGAGAGAGAGAGAGAGAGAGAGAGAGAGAGAGAGAGAGAGAGAGAGAGAGAGAGAGAGAGAGAGAGAGAGAACAGGATAGGTGCTGACGGGCCCCATTGCCTCCCTCAGATCTGATTTGGACCAGGCAAGTGATGGGTGGAGGCAGGCAGGCAGGCAGGGAGGTAGGGAGGCTGAGGAGGTAGGTAGGTAGGCAGGTAGGAAAGAAGGAAGGAAGGAAGGGGGAGAAAGGTGAGTAGAAAAAAGACAGAGAGAAGTAAGTAGAGAAGGAGAGCTAGACAGACACGAACCCATACCCACGACTTTCTTTCTCCCCAAATCCTACTACTTTAACTCCCCACCCGCTCCACTCACTATTCCCCACACTCCCCATCTACTCCTTCCCACTCACACATTCCTCACACCCCCTGCGGCCACCAATACCCACTCCCACAAAACCCGATCTCAACTCCTCCTTATCTCTCACCATCCCGCCTCACCCTCCACACTCACTCCAGCATTCCACACCCCTCACCCTCCACACTCACTCCAGCACTCCACACCCCTCACCCTCCACACTCACTCCAGCACTCCACACCCCTCATCCTCCACACCCACTCCAGCACTCCATATCCCTCGACCTCCACACTCCACTCCCCTCACCCTCCACACTCACTCCAGCATTCCACACCCCTCACCCTCCACACTCACTCCAGCACTCCACACCCCTCACCCTCCACACTCACTCCAGCACTCCACACCCCTCACCCTCCACACTCACTCCAGTATTCCACACCCCTCACCCTCCACACTCACTCCAGTACTCCACACCCCTCACCCTCCACATTCACTCCAGCATTCCACATCCCTCACCCTCCACATTCACTCCAACAATCCACACCCCTCACCCTCCACATTCACTCCAGCATTCCACACCCCTCACCCTCCACATTCACTCCAACATTCCACACCCCTCATCCTCCACACCCACTCCAGCACTCCATATCCTTCGCCCTCCACACTCCACTCCCCTCACCCTCCACACTCACTCCAACACTCCACTTCCCGCACCCTCCACACTCACTCCAACACTCCACACCCCTCCCACTCCTCGCCACCTTCCCCACACCCCCATAGCATCCTGCCCTGGGCCACCCACACCCTTGCGAGGCGGTGTGTGGGTCTGGCTGGCGCTGATGTATGGCTGGGGTGCTCATTAAATGCTGACGGTATGCAAATGACGCCCTGTACCTGCAGAATTGTGGTAATGGGCCTGGTGCGGCAGAGCAGGGGTGTGGGGGAGGAGGAGCGGGGAGAGAGAAAGAGAGGGAGGGGAGGGGAGGAGGGTGGGAGAGGAGAGGAGAAAAGAGGAAGCTTAGAACGGGAGAAGAGGAGGAAAGAGCGAGCTCAGAACGAGAGGAGAGGAGAAAAGAGGCAACTTAGAACGAGAGGAGAGAAGAGGGTAGTGGGAAGTGCTTGCGATAAAGGGAAGAGAAAGGGAGGAGGGACTGACAAGGGGGGATATGAGGTATGGGGATGTAGTGAAGGGAAGGGGAGGAGTGGGATGGGGAGAAGAAAGGGAGGGGAAAGAGATGGAGAGGTGGTGGAGAGGGGGAACAGAAGGAGGGACAGTGTGGTAAGGTAGGTGTACTGGTTAGTGGTAGGACTAGTGATGTGCAAGGGGAAGGAGGGATGAGGAGAGGTTACGAGACAGGATAGGGATAAGAGAAGTGGGAAGAGGAAGAGAGAGGCAGGAGAGGAGAGGGAGAGAGAGAGAGAGAGAGAGAGAGAGAGAGAGAGTGGTGGAGTGGGTTGCAGTGAGGGGGGGGGAGGGTAGTGGGAGTTACGATAGCAGTACTGGTCTGGACGTGAGATGGGTGGGTGGCTGTGGTACTGGTTGGTGATGGCTGGGCGAACTGTGGTGGAGATGGTGTGGTGGGGGAGGCGGTAGTGGTAGCTGTAGTGGTAGAACTGGAAGAAAAGTAAATGGAGGGAAGAGATAAACCAAGTGGGAGGGAAATGAGATGAAAGGGAGATGGAAGAGTGAGAGAAGAAGGAGGGGGGGGGAAGACAGAAAGAAGAGGAAGAAAGATAGAAAGGAGAACCGAGGATATAAAAAGGAAACGAGAGAGAGAGAGAGAGAGAGAGAGAGAGAGAGAGAGAGAGAGAGAGGAAATTCCAGTCTATAGTCTCTGGACCTGTCATATACTGAGTGGCAGATGCTGAGAATGGTTGAGAGAGAGAGAGAGAGAGAGAGAGAATAACATTAAAAAACTCTCTCTCTCTCTCTCTACTATCTCTCTCCTGTATCCTTCCATTCCTACCTACATGTATACCTACAATGTATCCCTTACCTACCTCATTCACTAACCTACCTACTTACCTACCTACCGTACCTCTCGTCTTTCCTTACCTCCCTCCCTACATTAGCCTCCTTCCCTACCTACCTAACTACCTCCCTCTCAACCTCATTTTCCTTCTCCCATCCACCAACCTACCTACCTCCTTCCCTCCCCACTTCCCTACCTACCTCCCTCCCTCCCTCCCAAGCGGTGACAGGGCTGGCATTGGCGATTAAATGAGTTTTTCTCTTTCCTCTCCATTTTTTCCCTTCCTCCACAAAGACGTATGGTCCATCGAGGCGAGACGGCCAATTAGCAGGTTTATGGTGAGAGAGAGAGAGAGAGAGAGAGAGAGAGAGAGAGAGAGAGAGAGAGAGAGAGAGAGAGAGAGAGAGAGAGAGAGAGAGAGAGAGAGAGAGAGAGAGAGCTATCACTAATTATAATCTCTCTCTCTCCCTCCCAATAATATCAGAAGTTCACCTGCCTATCTTAATACTTCATTTGCTTATCTACCCATCTAACTACCTGCCTACCTCTCTCCAGCTTCACCTTCCTACATCCTAGTCTACTATCTACCTCTCCGGCTTCTCTCCCTCCCTCCCTCCCTCCCTCCTCACTTCTCTCCCCCATTACCCTGCTGCCTTCTCCCTCCCTGCCTCCCCACTTGTCTCCCCTCCTGCCTCTCATGGGTCTTCTCTCTCCCTCCCTCCCTGCCTCCCCACTTGTCTCCCCTCCTGCCTCTCATGGGTCTTCTCTCTGCCTCCCCACTTGCCTCCCCGCCTGCCTCTCATGGGGTGATCTTTAAAGCCTCCATCGCGGCTGAATATTCTTAAACATTATCACCGTGTCCTGTTATCAGACCCGGCCAGGCGCTCACCCACCCACAGGTAGGCAGGGCTCTAGGCAGGAGGTAGGTTAGCAGGGAGGTAGACAGGGGGGAGGGGGATAGCAGGGGGCCGGGGGGGATAGACAGGAGGTAGGCAGAGGTGAAGGAGGGTAGCAAGGGATAGGGGGTAGGCAGAAGTGTAGGAGGGTAGCAGGGGGTAGGGGGTAGGCAGAGGTGTAGGAGGGTAGCAGGGGGTAGGGGGTAGGCAGAGGTGTAGGAGGGTAGCAGGGGGTAGGGGGTAGGCAGAGGTGTAGGGGGGTTGCAGGGAGTAGGGGGGCAGGCAAGGGAGGGTAGACAGTGCGTAGGCAAGGGCAGGCAGGGAGATGGAAGTAGGCAACGTGGCAGAAAGGTAAGTAGTTAAGGCAGAACACAGACAAAATCGTACAACACAGCTCCCTGTAGTCGTCGGTCAAGGAAGCTCCCAAACACCTTTTTCTTAGCAACTTGTTCTGTCTTTACACCTTACTGTCCATCTCCGTATTACTTAAATCCTTCTAATACCGTCAAACTCTGCATAGATGCCGTGAAAAAGGATATTAATTGGTCGTTTTCAGAAATAAATCGCTAAGGAAGAGGTGCTTGGGAGCCGCCTTAACCCACGAGAATACAGGCTGAAGATAAGTACATGGGGATACGAAAAAGGTCAGCGAGCGACCTAGGACGGACGTAAAGGTGCTAGGACAGTGGGAAGGAAGGAAGGAAGGAAGGAAAGAAGGAGGGAAGGAAGGAAGGAAGGAAGGAAGGAAAGAAGGAGGGAAGGAAGGAAGGAAGGAAGGAAGGATGGAAGGAAGTGAAGGAGTGTGGCGTGTAGTGGTGCGTAATGGGGTAAGGGAAGATCGTGAGGTCTTGATATGCTTTGGTTACTCTCTCTCTCTCAATTCCCTTCCTCTACTTCCGAGTTATTTTCTCTCCTTTCTAACTCTCCTTCCCTTCACCCCTCTCCTCCTTTCCTTTCCCCCGTCTTTTCCTCCCTTTTCAGACAGTCTCATTCTCTCTCCATTCCTAATTCCCTCTCTTCTCCCTTCTTTCCATCCTAACTACTTCTCTCCTTCCTTCGTTCAGTCTACCTCCCCCGTTCTTATCTTTCTCTGACTGTTCCTATCTTTCCTTCCCTCCATATCTCTCTTTTTTCATTCCCTCCACAACTCTCTCCTTTCCTCTCTCTTTCCTCCGTTCCTTCAAATTGCCTCTCCTTCCCTCCCTGACCTGATTACCTTCTTCCCTCGCTCCATCTATCCTTCTCTTTTCTCTGCCTTTTTCTTGTTTCCTTCATTTCATCCTTCCCTCTTTACTTCCCCCTTCTCTCTGTCCTTTTCCTCTCTTTCCTACATCTCTCTTTCCTTCCCTGTCTCTCTAACTGCTCTCCTCTATTCTTTCTCTCCATCTCTCCCTCTCTTTTCCTTCTCCTACTTTCTTTTCCCTCTATCTCTCTGCCTTTCTCCTCCCTTTCTCTTTTCTCAATCATTCATTCTCTTCATCCCTCTCTTCTTTTTCCTTTCCTTACTACTTTCTTCCTCCATCTCTCACTCTCTCTCTCTCTCTCTCTCTTCCCTCCGTCCCTTCAAATTGCCCCTCCTTGCCTCCGTGGCCTGATTGCCTGCTGCTTTCAGTCTTATCATACAGTCGTGGACCAGAGAACTGTCTAACTTTTCTCTTCATTCCATAAGCTTCGTGAAGGGAGGGAGAGAAGGAGGGAAAGAGGAAGGGAGAAGGGGAGGGAAGTAAGGAGAGGAAGGGAGAAAGGAGGGAAGTAGGGAAAGAGGAAGGGAGAAAGGGAGGGAGGCAGGGAGAAAGTTAGAGACGTGAAGGTAGACATGGGAAGAGAAAGTAAGAGAAAGGAAAAAAATGGAGTGGGAGGAAGGTAGGGAAGGGTAGGGAAGAAATGGGGAGAGTGAGAGAAGGGAGAGGAAGTAGGGAAGGAGGAACTCAGGAAGGAAGAGGAGGAGACGGAGGTAGGAAAGTGTTGGGAGAAGAAAAGGCGGAAGAATAAAGGGAGTGAGAGATAAAAAGGGAGTGTAAAGAAAAGGGAAGGAAGAAGGCAAGATGGAAGAAAGGAGGAAGGAGAAAATAAGAAGAAAAAAAAAAGGGACGCTGAGAAAAGACAAAGGCAATATGGTGGAAAGAGTGGAGAATGAAATTAAGAAGAAATATGAGAGAGAGAGAGAGAGAGAGAGAGAGAGAGAGAGAGAGAGAGAGAGAGAGAGAGAGAGAGAGAGAGAGAGAGAGAGAGAGAGAGAGAGAGAGAGAGAGAGAGAGAGAGAGAGAACCATAAAACAGTCTGGTGGTCGCGATGTATGACAAGATAGACTCAAAGTGGGGGGAGGAGAGAGAGAGAGAGAGAGAGAGAGAGAGAGAGAGAGAGAGAGAGAGAGGAAAAAAATATGTTCACAGATTTTATCCTATTAAAATTTCTATTTTGAAAAACAAAAATATCGTCTTGGCCTAAACTATAAAAAAGAACAGAAAAGGAAAAAAAACCGCTCACAGCAACAGAAACGATAAAACAAAGGCGAAAAAAGCCGAAAAACTCATCCCTCCGAAACCGCCAGCCAGATGTAAACAAAGCCGCGTCCACTGTGAGTCTCTTCGGCGCCGGCTTACCATTTCGTCCCCGGGAGGCCACAAAAACTTATTACATCTGATACAGGCGACTACACGACGCACCCCAATCACTAAACTAATCTAATCCAACCCAACTTACAGCATGGCGTCGCTTTCTGGAAGGATCTTAGCCAATTTGTACCACACGGAAGTCTCTTAGTTAATATAATACGCAAATCTCAGTTACTTAATATTAGGCATGATTTTTCGTTTCTGCATATTTCACTCTCCCTACTCAGTACTGTGATGTATTAGTCTGATCTCTACTGTCTTCTGTCAATTTCATTCAGTTCAGATTTAATTTTCTGATGGAGTTAGGCACAACACTCATTAATTTCTCCAATACTTCTAACCCAATCAAATTTACAGCATGGCTTCATACACAGGCAGGATCTTGAGCACTTTGTAACATGCAGAAGGCTCTTTAACAGTTACCTGCTATCACGCATTTCTGTTTTTCGAATTTTCTTATTCTGTTCAGGTGATATTTCTCCAGGTGTTACCTATAGTCTCATTAATCCTTTCAGTACGAGAGGTCCTTCCTAGGTAGAACACGATCGTCTATCTATCTACCTATGTGTGTGTGTGTGTGTGTGTGTGTGTGTGTGTGTGTGTGTGTGTGTGTGTGTGTGTGTGTGTGTGTGTGTGTG
The DNA here is from genome assembly GCF_032717465.1 of Coenobita brevimanus. Classification (NCBI taxonomy): domain Eukaryota; kingdom Metazoa; phylum Arthropoda; class Malacostraca; order Decapoda; family Coenobitidae; genus Coenobita; species Coenobita brevimanus. Next base: position 33,204,584 of record NC_137020.1, read on the forward strand.
TGTGTGTGTGTGTGTGTGTGTGTGTGTGTGTGTGTGTGTGTCGGAAATTTTGTGCCTATATGACTAAACACAAACACAGATAAACACAGTCTTATAACTGAGTAAACACAAGCATATACAAACAATCTTATATACAGTTTTAAGCTTAGGAGAATTTATACATACAGGCGTTGATCTGAGCGTCCGTAGCGCCCGGGCCAAATGGAGCGAATCTTATCAGCGTCTCCGAAATGCTGGCCAGCAGATTGGGGCGCCCTGTTGCCTTCACTCCTTATTTACAGTTTGCCTGCCTTCCTCTCCCTCTGTTCTTCCCTTTTCATGACTATTTCCTTCCCTGTTTTATACTCTCCTTTCTTCCGTTACTGCTTTCCTATTTCGTTATTCTATCTGGCTTCCTCTTCCTCTGTTCTTCCCTTTTCTTTATATCCTTCCCTGTTTATTCCCTACTGTCTTTTATTACTGCTTCCCTATTTCGTTATTCTGTGTTTATTTTAGTTACCAGTGTATAAGATCCCTTTAGCTTTCTATCTCACCCATTAATTCAGCTTTCCATGTTCAACTTATCTTCCGAATCGTCTGTTTCTTCTGTTTTCCTGTAGTCCCATCTATTTTCCTAATTTCTTTCAGCTCCGTCCTCATTTCTTTCATCCGCCTTTATATTTGCCACTCATTATATACTTTCCTTTCCAAACTACCTCTTTTGCTCTTCATTTTCCTGAATCCATAATTTTCCCTCTGCATTCTTCCCTCAAACATCGTCCTATCGTCTTTTTGCCCTTCCCCCACCCCTACTAAAACTATTTTTTTTTTTACCTTTTCGTATTAAATTGAGTCTTCGGATCCTCCTTACCCTTTTTCGCTTATCTGATTCTGTTTTCTTTTCTGCTTACTCCAGTTCTTGTACGTCTTCCTAATTTCCTTATCCCAACTTTATTAAATCTATTCCGGTTCCTTCCCCCTCTTTATCTCCATTATCTGTCAGCATTTCCCGTATCCTTCCCTTTCCTGACTCAGTTTCTTCTCTCTCTCTCTCTCTCAGACGTTCCACTCAAGGTAACGCATCTACGCTGTATGTGAACTTTCTGTCTGGTATTTAAAGTTCACTCCCGCTTGCCTTATTCACATCCACCACAAACCACGGAGGAGGTGGGTGTAGGAGGGTGTAGATGGGTGTAGATGTGGTGTAGTGGGTGTGGGAGTGGTGTAGGTGAGGGTCAGAGGCGGTGGAATGGGGGAAGTGGTGTAGATTGGCTGTAGTTACTGTCTGGCATTAGGTGGTGTGAATGAATGGGTGAGTGTATAAGTGGGTGAAGGTAGGCGAAGGTGAGGGATTGGTATAGGTGGGCGCAGGTGGATGAGGGAGTGTTGTTTATTGGGTGTAGGTGGATGAGGGAGTGTTGCTGGTGGGTGTAGGTGGATGAGGGAGTGTTGCTGGTGGGTGTAGGTGGAAGAGGAAGTGTTGTTGGTGGGTGCAGAAGTGGTTTACTTGGGTGCGGATACGGCAGAAGGTCGTATGAATAATAGGGTGACGGGTGTGGGTACAGGTGGGTGTAGGTGAGTGTGTTGGTGGCTGTAAGTGGGGGAGTGGATTAGGTGTAGATGGGTGTTGGTGGAGTAGGTGTAGATCAGTGGGTGTAGGTGGGTGTGGCTGTGATGTAGGTGGTGTAAATGTGTGAGGTTTGGCGGTGGTGAATGTGGAAGGCATTGTATGTGGGTGGGGGAAGAAGTGGAGGCGTAGGTAGGCAGGAAGGTACGTAGACAGGTAGGTGGATAAGTAGGCTGATAGGCAGATATGCGGGGATGCACTATAGGTAGGCAGGCAAGTGGGGGTGTACTATAGGTAGGCAGGTAAGTAGACAAGTAAAGGTGGAGGTGTGTTTAGGTGAGGAGGAGATGGGTGTAGCTACAATTTAAGTGGGTAAAAATACAATGATAGAACGCAGGAGGGTAGGAAGGTGTAGGTGGGTGAGGGGTGTTTAGGTGGGTGATGTAAAGGAAAACCCACAAGCAGATGGTAGGGAAGAAATGGTGGGGTATTTTGGCGCTATGGTAGTATGGTAAGCAGTTGGCAGGAGTACAGCAGAATGGTAGAGTTATGGTAGCGTGGTGGTAGTGAGGGTGGTAGCTGAGAATATCTAGTAAGTAGGTGGTGAGAGGTTGACAAAACAAAAGAGCAATGAGTAGACTGACAAGCAACAGAAGAGAACAGAAATTGTGGTTATAAATAGTTTGGTAATGGCGGTCAGAGGAGGATAGTAAGGTTAAGATAGTATGGTAATATTGATAGTAAAAATAGTAATAGTAATAAGTCCTTTCTGTATATTACTGCCAGAGAGAAAATGTATGCCTATTTTATTATTCTCTCTCTCTCTCTCTCTCTCTCTCCGATAATCCTAAAACTTCCGATTAGGCCTATATTGCTCTGCTGTTTAATTTATTCCCTCTTTCCCTCCCCCTCACACACACACACACACACACACACACACACACACACACACAAGGGCAGGGCTAAGGTAAATACAAGGTAAATTAGCAGGTGTAGTGGATAACCTTTTACCCAAACATACACTTCCCTCCCTTCCTCCCCCCCCCCTCTCTCTCTCTCTCTCTCTCAGTTCCTCCGTTGTCCTTCTATTTCTCAACTCTTGCTTTTATTCTTTTTTCTACTACTTGCCTCCCCCCCCCTCTCTTTCTCTCTCTCGCTTCTTATTATTCCTTTATATCAAACCTGTCTTTCTCTCTCTATCTATCTACCTCTATTCTATACTCCCCTCTATTCCCCCCATCTACCAATATACCTCTCACTTCTCTCATTTACCTACCTAACTACCTACCTAGTACCTGCTTCTCTTCCATACATCCCTTCTCCTTATCTCTTCTTTATTTCTTACCTACCTACCTACCTACCTACCACCTATACTTTCCTTCCCTTTCCTAGTTCCTACCTACCTACCTACCTACCTCCCTACCACTTATACTTCCCTTTCCTAGTACTTACCTACCTACTACCTCCCTACCTACCATCTATACTTTCCTTCCCTTTCCTAGTTCCTACCTACCTACCTACTTACCACTTCACATACCAACGTTATGGCGGTGTATAATAATAAAAAACATAATAATGAATACTGTTGTTTGGATAAAATTGACTAAATCTGACGTCCTCGGGGTTAAGGGATCAGGTGTAAATATGCCACTAATTACCACCTGCCTTTACCTACCTTCTTACCCTTACCCTTGCCTTCCTTCCCGTGGGTAAGGGAGGAGGAGGTAAATATCTGGCCCACTGACAGGGTGATGGGAGAGACAAAGGCAGGGAGAGAGAACACAAAGGGAGAGGGGCAAATGAAGGGTAAAGAAGGGTGGGATGGGGAGAGAGGGGAGGGGAGGGGAGGGGATGTGGACGGGATGGGATGGGTGGATGGGTTGGAGGAGGGAGGGACGTGGGATGGTTGTATGGTCGGTGTGTGTGTGTGTGTGTGTGTGTGTGTGTGTGTGTGTGTGTGTGTGTGTGTGTGTGTGTGTGTGTGTGTGTGTGTGTGTGTGTGTGTGTGTGTGTGTGTGTGAGAGAGAGAGAGAGAGAGAGAGAGAGAGAGAGAGAGAGAGAGAGAGAGAGGTAGTACAAAGGAAGCTGGTGTAGTACATGCCCCTCTTCTTCTCCAGCCTATCATCAGCATCCTAATAACCCTGTAATTAACACATGCACCATCATTTACCCTACACTCATTAAATACCATACCTACTCTACTCACCCTAATTACAAAGTCTCTCTCTCTCTGTTTCTGTCTCTCTCTCTGTCTGTCTGTCTGTCTGCCTCCTTATTAAATCCCGTACCTCATCTAGTTCGCATGATTAGTCTCTCTCTCTCTCTCTCTCTCTCTCTCTCTCTCTCTCTCTCTCTCTCTCTCTCTCTCTCATCTCCCCCTACATATCCAATCATTATCCCCTCCCCTCCCCAACTTTCCCTCCTTCTTCACCTTCTCTAGATTCCCTACTTTTGTCATTCCTCCTCCTTCTCCCCTTCCTCCCCCTCTCACATCTTTCCCTACATCCCCTACCCTCCCTATCACCCCTCTTCCCTCCCCTTCTCCTCCCCCTCCCCCTCCCCTCTAATGATACCCCTTTCTAAACGCTCCTGGTCCTTCTCTAAGACTCATTAGTAATTAGAAGTTGGGAAGGAAGAGGAAGGAGAAAGTGGGAGAGGGAAGGGGAGGGGGAAATGGGAGAGGAGGGGGAGGAGAGGTGAAAAGGGAAAGGGGAAGTGGAGTGGGATATATGAGGGAGGTGGAAGAGATACAGGGGAGAGAAGGATGGGAAGGGATAGTAGAAATGACTGAAAGGAGGAGAGAGGAAGCAATGGGGATACGAGTGGAAATGACTGAAGGGAAGAGAGAGGAAGTGATGGGGATACGAGTGGAAATGACTGAAGGGAAGAGAGAGGAAGTGATAGAGAAAGGGAGGGAAGTGACTGAAACTGCCTACCGGATTTGCACTCCTTACATATTTCCTTCTCAAATAGTTACATCAAATTATATCGCATCTTCCACCAAACAGCCTCGAATGGATGAACGGGTCTCTTTCTGTTGACTCTCTTTGTACTCCTCTTTCTGCTGACTCTCTTTGTACTCCTCTTTCTGTTGACTCTCTTTGTACTCCTCTTTCTGCTGACTCTCTTTGTACTCCTCTTTCTGTTGACTCTCTTTGTACTCCTCTTTCTGTTGACTCTCTTTGTACTCCTCTTTCTGTTGACTCTCTTTGTACTCCTCTTTCTGTTGACTCTCTTTGTACTCCTCTTACATTCTCTTTCATTTTTATATGTTTGTCATTTACACAGCTTGCCTCAGAGAAGCGCAATAAACAAAATAAATATCCGAGGAGGAGGTGTTACGCAGGGTCCAAGAGAGTCTGATTTGTTTTTTCATATTTAACGCAACTTCATCATTTATTCACAGACGTCTCTCTCTCTCTCTCTCTCTCTCTCTCTGACCATGTTGTGACAAACGTGCAGCAGTAGTTATGGAAATGTTTTGTATAATTGCATATTAAACCACCTAACTACCTCCTATAACATACAAGGACCACCCACCCGCATACTCGAATAACCGGAGTCCATGGAAGGAGGGGAGGGGGAGGAGGGGGTAGGGGGAACAAGAGAAATCGAGGGAGAAGAGTAACCAGGAGGGTGATGGGGAGGAAGAGGGAGACAAGTAGGGAGAAGGGGATGGGGAGGAAGATAACTGAGGAGGATGGGGAGGAAAGGAGGTAGGGAGGGGAAGAAGGAAGAGTATCTGTGAAGGATTGGGTGGATGATGATAAGGATGAGGAGGAGGAGGGAGAGGAGGAGGAGGAAAGAGGCTCCAGTATACGAAGAGGTGGGGGGAAGAGAGAATGAAGTGAGAGAGAGAAGGAAGGAAAGGGGAAGGAAAGAGTGGGGGTAGGGTAGAGGTGGGAAAGGGAGGGGAATGCGGGAGAGAAATATGGAAGAAAGGGATATTGGGAGGAAAGGGGGAGATAAAAGTGGATGAGAGCAAGTGGGAAATTACGGAAGATAGGAAAACGGAGAAAAAAAGACAGAGAAAGGAGGATATGGGTGGTGAAGGTGGAAGGGGAAGGGGGCACAGAAGACAACTTAAAGAAGACAAGAATATTAGGGAAGAAAAGGGAAACTGAACAGAAGACAGAAGCATATCACGTAAAAGAGAAGGAAAGTTAGAGGAAGAGAGAACCTTGAGGAAAATGAAAGAATAATAGTAATAAAAAAACGAAAAAACAGACGAAAATGTATGATGGAAAGAAAACAGGAGAAATCTGGCAAAACTTACAAGGAAACACATCAGAGGAAATTGAAAGCAAACACGAGGATTATATAAACAAACCAAACAAAAACAAAACAAAAACAGCTAATGTAAACACACCTTAAAACCCAGTGATAAGATACAAATAAAAACCACAAGACAACTGGAAAACTTAGAGAAAACAGCACAAACTTAGAAGGAAAACAAAACAGGAAAGGCAAGAAGCTGTGGCAAGAGGGGAGACGCAAGCAATACAGGAAGTTCCGAGCCAAGTCCTCAAAACCTTCCCTCTCCACAAACACTGCCACCGATCAATTGGGAGAGAGAGAGAAAGAAAGAGAGAGAGAGAATGTAGGAAGGGGAGGGAGCAGGGGAGAGGGGGATGGTAGGAGGAGGAAGGAAGGAGAGGGAAGATGGGACAGGAAGGGTAGAAGAGAGAAGAAAGGATGGGTAGAGAGGGAGGGAAGGGTACAAGAGCGAAGATAGGAAAGGGAGGGGAGGGGGATGGTTAGAGGGGAGGATAGAAGGGGGAAGATAGGAAGGGGAGAGAGGGAGGGAGGGAAGGGGAAGAGAGGAGGTGAGGGAAAGGGTGGGAGGGGGAAGATAAGAAGAGACAAGGAGGGAAGGGATGAGGGAGCGTGGGAGGTTTGGCAGGAAGGGGGGAAAAGGAGTGGGAGAGAGAGAGAGAGAGAGAGAGAGAGAGAGAGAGAGAGAGAGAGAGAGAGAGAGAGAGAGAGAAATCCTCCACTTCTCTCTCCGGCACTGGTAATCCTTGCCTTATCTCTCACCATCTTACCTCCTCCCTCCCTCCGGCACCTTCCCTCACCATTCTTCACTCTCTGGCCCTCCATCAAATCTCTCTCTCTCTCTCTCTCTCTCTCTCTCTCTCTCTCTCTCTCTCTCATATCCTTCATTTACTTTATCGTTGTCATCCACTTATCTTCCCTCTCTCATCTCTCTCTCTCTCTCTTGCTTTCTCCACTCTCTCTCCTTAAACTCCCTCCCCCTCCACCCTACCTCTCGTAATCCGTCCTATCTCTCACCATCTCTCCCCTCCTTACATCTCATAATCTCTCTCTCTCTCTCTCTCTTCCTCCCCACCTCTGCTTCCCATTGTACTATTTTCCCTCTTGTTTTCTTCCCCTCCCCCACTTTCCTCCACTGTCTTCCCCCTCCTTCTTCTCTCCCCCCTTCCCCTCCTCCCCCCTGTCTCTCCATCCGCATTCCAACATATGCAGTGTTCCATTCCTTTCCCTTCAACTCCATTCTTTTCCATCCCACCCATTCCATGTGCCTTTGTCTTCTCTCTTTCCCTCCCCCCTCCCCTTCTCTCTCTCTCTTTCTCTACCTTTATTAGTCCTTTTTAACTACTCTCCTTCACACTTCTCCATCTCCTCTTCCTCCTCCTTCCTTCCTTCCTTCCTCCCTCCCTCCCATACCACATTTTCTTCCTCTTTCTATCACCTTGTCCCATCATTTTTTTTCTCCTCTTTCCATCTCTTTCCCCATCCTTCTCTCTCTCTCTTCCCTATCTCCCCCACTCCATCTCATTGGCTAGTTTCCTATACCTGCCTCCTTCCCACCCACTTCTCCATCCTTCTATCTAACTTCTCCCAAACATTATATATATATTTTTTCGTCTCACTCCATCACTCTTTTGTATCCCTATTCCCTCCCCCTCCTCCTCCTTCTCCTCCTCCTCTGGCCGTTCCTCTCCTCTCCCCCTCCCCCCTTCTCCTTCCCCTCCCTATATTTCCTTTCCACTCCTCTCTTCATCCTCATCTCTCCCTTTTACCATGTAGCTCCCTCCAACCCATCCCTTCTCTTTCCCCTTCCTCTCCCTTCTTATTCTTTCCCTCACTTCCTCTCCTCCCTCTATACTCCTCGTCTATGCTCTTCCCCTTTCCTCCCCTCCCTTCGTTCTTCCCCCTCTCTTCCTCATCCCCCTCTCCTCCCCGTTCTTAATCTTTCCCTCACTTCCTCTCCTCTTTCTATACTCCTAGTCTATGCTCTTCCCCTTTCCTCCCCTCCCTTCGTTCTTCCCCCACCCTCCCTCCTCCCCCTCTCCTCCCCTATTACACCTCCCTGTACTTGTCCTATTATGAGAAACACACATAAACCCGACCTGAGTTGAGATAGAACCCCCCCCTTTCCCCCCACCCATCTCCCCTTCCCACTCTCCCCACTCCCTTGCCCCTCCCCCACCCCTACCTCCCCTAGAGTAACCCTAAAGTGAGGTAAAAGGGGTCAATGGTCGTGGTAGGGGAGGGGAGGGAGGAGAGGGGTTGAGTAGGGAAGGGGAGGGTAGTATTTTGTAGCGTAGTTTGTAAGGTGAGGTAGGATAGGGTAGGGTATGGAAAGATAGGATTTGAGAGAGAGAGAGAGAGAGAGAGAGAGAGAGAGAGAGAGAGAGAGAGAGAGAGAGAGAGAGAAATACCTACTACTACTTCTAATAATAATAAAAATAATAACAAGAACAAGCGGAAGAAATAAACGACAACAATAGTTATAATAATAATAATAATGATAATAATAATAATAATAATAATAATAATAATAATAATAACCCAACACCTTTCCATCTCTTACCTGCATGAGCCCCAGAAGCCAGAGTCAACAGGAGAAGCAGCAGATGGTGGTAGTAGTGGTGGTGGTGGTGGTGGTGGTAGTGTGGGCGTCTGGAACCCTTGCCCACGCCCACACCCACCACACCCGAACCGCCCATATTGTTCCACACCTCTTCTGTGGGCGTGAGAAAAAGTGTATCAATATTTAGCGACGTAGTTAATAGAAAGGAAAAGTAAGATATATATTTATTTTAAGACGCCTGAGTTATTTCCGTGTCTATCTATCTGCCTGCTTGTCTATCTATCTGCCTGTCTATTTACCAAGGTATTTGTGTCTGTCTATCGACCTAAAGATCGATTTGTCTATCTACCCAAAAGGTAAAATCACCTCTCCATTGCGAAGGTATCTGATTCTGTAAAAAATAAATTGAGAGAGAGAGAGAGAAAGAGAGAGAGAGAGAGAGAGAGAGAGAGAGAGAGAGAGAGAGAGAGAGAGAGAGAGAGAGAGAGAGAGAGAGAATAATTACACTCCTAACAAGACCAATACTACAAGAGGCAACAGAGATAAGCCTGAGTGAGTTATATAAGAAATCCTATAGAAAGTGATGCAACATTACAGCGAAGAGAAGTGGAGAGATAATCAATATGCAATTAAATAAACATGAATAGAAAGGATATCACCATCGTTTCTATGTTGGTGGGCTATATAACTCTCTCTCTCTCTCTCTCTCCCTCTCTCTCAGTGTTACCAGTGTCACCCCTGCATTACTTTTTAATTCACACCATTTTTTCTCAGTGTGTGTGTGTGTGTGTGTGTGTGTGTGTGTGTGTGTGTGTGTGTGTGTGTGTGTGTGTGTGTGTGTGTGTGTGTGTGTGTGTGTGTTTTACGTCCATCACCTGCACGACTAATTAGCAATGTCACAAAACACGCAACGTCACTTCACTCCTCACAAAGGCAGTGCAACACGGGAGAAAATTAGGCGGCGCTGTATACTAACCACTCTGTTATATCATCTCTACTGAGGAAACGTGATCTGGGTTTAGTTCACACACTCCAAACTTCTACCCAGACATTCCCAGGCACCTTGATCAGATGGTAGAGGGTCGAGAGAAATGAGGGAAGTGGAGGGAATTAGTGGAGAGAAAAAGAGTGGAGTGGAGAAGAAAAGATGAGGGGGAATGTTGATTAAGATAGAGGGAAGGAGCGACCTTTTTGAATGAGTTGTTCTGATAAGGGAAGGGATGGGGGAGAGAGAGAGAGAGAGAGAGAGAGAGAGAGAGAGAGAGAGAGAGAGAGAGAGAGAGAGAGAGAGAGAGAGAGAGAGAGAGATGTACTGTAGGGGAAGGGGAAGGGAAGGTGGTGAGGGGAGACTGAGGGAGAAATAAAGAGAGGGTGAAGGAGACTGGGGGTGAAAGATAAGGGAAAGAAAGGAATGGGGAGAAGGGGACTGGGGAGAGGGAGAAGGGGGGAGGGGAGAGGAATGGGAGAAAGGAAGGGACACTGATGAGGAGAGATAAAGGAAGGGAGAGGAGACTGAGAGAGAAAGATATGGGAGGGCGAGGAATAGAGAGAGGAGTGGGGGAGGCAGATAAGAGATGAAGGGTAGAAAAGAGGAGGGTGGAGATGAGGGGGATGGGAAGGAAGGAGAAGGGATGGGAAAGGGAAGGAAGGGAGAGGAGGAACGGCAGAACGATAGAGGAGGGAGAGGGAGGGAAGGGAGGGACTGACACGAAAGGAGAAGGAATGAGTTGTGAATAAAGAAAATAATGACAAGAATAACATGAAAAAAAGGAAAAGGAGAGAAATAAGGGTATGAAGGAGAAAGAGAGGGGGACGAAGAGGACGAAGAAGGAGACTAAGAGGGAGGAAGGTAGAGACGAAGAGGTAAGAGGAGCGAGGAAAGAGGGGAGGGGAGGGGAGGGGAGGGGAGGGGAGGAGTGAAATGAGGGAACGAAAGAACAAGATTATTAATTTGATTAGTGTGGGACGAAGGAAGAGAGGGAAAAAAAAACGCGATGAGTGAAGGAAGGGAAAAAGCATGATAATGAAAGAGAGAGAGAGAGAGAGAGAGAGAGAGAGAGAGAGAGAGAGAGAGAGAGAGAGAGAGAGAGAGAGAGAGAGAATAAAATGAGCACCTAGCTTTAATATCAGCGACAATAACAGCAGAAGCAACAGAAACAAAAATAACATCGACAAGAACCAAAAAAGAGCAACAACAGCAACAACAACAACAACAACAATAATAATAATAATAATAATAAAAATAATAATAATAATAATAATAACAGACATTTTAACCAACTAGACTATCTTATTATATATATTAACTTTTATATCTTTTACCCTCATTCACACACGTACAGTCTCTCTCTCTCTCTCTCTCTCTAAGTCCGGGTCACGTAAGCTCACAGATACGGGTTGCGTTACGATTTAATTAGGGGTCATTTCTGGAGGACTTAATGGGTGACGTAGTGCCTCGTTGAGAGAGAGAGAGAGAGAGAGAGAGAGAGAGAGAGAGAGAGAGAGAGAGAGAGAGAGAGAGAGAGAGAGAGAGAGAGAGAGAGATCTATGAGGGAAAAATATCTGTTGTTTCCCCTCTGTGCTCTATCCTCGCTACTACCCCCCCCTCCTCTCTCTCTCTCTCTCTTACCTGCCTGTTTGCCACTCCTCGTCTCTTCATTTTCACTCGATCCCAGCTCTCTAAAATTATTACTCTCTCTCTCTCTCTCCCCCCGACATGGTAGAGTATTATTAACACTGACCCGAGATACCCATATGAGAGAGAGAGAGAGAGAGAGAGAGAGAGAGAGAGAGAGAGGTGAGGGTGGTGTGAGAGGTGGAGGAAAGGCAGATAGATAATTCATGTGGCCGTCACCGATTGGATGGACACCTCAGCCTCAAAGTTACCTCTCTCTCTCTCTCTCTCTCTCTCTATCTATCTTCTTCCATCATTCTCTTTTTTTTTTTTCTCCTTCATTAAATACCTCTCACTTAATAGTCACCGGCATAGTGATGAGGACGACTGTATTTACCCAGTTTATATCTTATTTTTCTTCTCTCTCTCTCTCTCTTCCTCCTCCTCCTTGCCTCCCTTCCCTCCATTTTCTCTCCCCTCCTCCAATATCACCACGGGGAACAATAGAATACATTTCCGCTGTCCCCTACCTTCTCTGTCTGTCTGTCTGTATCTCTCTCTCTCTCTCTCTCTCTCTCTTCCCTTTCTTCCTATTTTCTTCATTTACTTCTTCCTCCGGTATCCTATTAGGTCCTCATATTTCTCCTCCTCCCTCTCTTCTTTTCCTCTCTCCAAATCTTCTCCTGTCCCTCCTTCACCCTCCATTCCTTCCTCCCCCCCTCTCCATTTCTCCTTCCTCCCCTACCAACCTCTGTTATATACACAACCTTCCTCTTTCTCCCCTTCCTCCCTCTCTACTTGTTCTCCCCACCTTCACATATATTTTTAAACTTATATGTACAGTCTTTCCTCCATTCCTTACCATTTCTAGTATCTCTCCCTCCCTCCCTCTGTCTGTCTGTCTGTCTCTCTCTCTCTCACAAATATTTTCTCGCAACACACGACTTCTTTCCCTTTTTCCCTCTCATTTATTTTCCCCTTTTTTCTCTCCCTCCCACACCATTAAGGAGGGAGGGAGGGAGGGAGGAGAGGAGGGGGACACATTAACAGCTCATTAACCAGGGAGGGGAGGGGAGGAAGGGAGAGAGGAGGAGATGGAGGGGGCCCTTTTCTCTTTCCAACTTTCCCTCCCTCCCCTCTCCCTACCTTCCCCCATCTCTCCCTTCCTCCTCCTCTCTCTAGCCACATCATTTCCCTCCCTCTCTCCCTCCCCATACATATTCTATTCCCATATACATTCACCTTCCCCTCCTCAGCCTATCTCTTCACCCATAACACTTCCGTCCGCCCCCCCCCCTCTCTCTCTCTCTCTCCCTCTCTCTCTCTCTCTCTCTTTCTCTCTCTCTCTCTCTCTCCCTCCAGTTCCCTTACTCCTCCTTCCCCACACCTCTCTTTCCACCCATTAATAAATATATACCATTCTCTCCTTTTACTTTTAAGCCCCCCTCCCTCTCTCTTTTCTTGCTCTCCTGTCCCTTTCTTTCCTTCCTTCCTCCTCCTCCTCCTCCTCTTCCTTCTCCTCCTCCTCTTCCTCCTCTCCTTCCACATTTAATTTTCTTCTCTTCGTCATATTCTTCACCATAAAAGGCATAATATCCATTTTTTTTCTTCCATTCCCCTCCTCTCCAAATCCCTTCCTATTACTTTCATTATTTTTTTTTTAAGTGTCTGACTCTACAGTAGGTATGGACTTGAAAATCTCTTCCCTGAGGCCAAGCCGTCCTCCCACCTGCCACTCACCATCACATGTCACCACCACGGCACTGATACCCACCATAAGGAACAAATGCTAGGGCTGCTTGATTCAGGGCTGTGTGTGTGTGTGTGTGTGTGTGTGTGTGTGTGTTTTATGTCATTCTTACAAAAAATTTCCTTCGGGCATTTCGTACTGAATAGTGATGAGTAAGTTTTCCTGTATGAGAGAGAGAGAGAGAGAGAGAGAGAGAGAGAGTCTTTCTATTAATATTAAGGCTAGACCACCTAGTAAGAGGCACATGGTCTGTATATCTACGTAACTCCCCCCCATCAGTTCCTTCCCTCATCCCTCCCATAAAACGTCTCTCCTCCCTCCCTTTTTCCTCCTCTCCTCTTCCTCTTCTTTCCCTCCCTCTCTCTCTCTTTCCTCTTCCTCTCTTCAGCCTCTCTTCTCTCTCCATAACTTCTTTCTACCCCCTTCCCTCTCTCTCTTACATTCACCTTCCTTTTCTCTTCTCTCCCTCCCCCCCTTTCCTCCTCCCCTTCTCAACTCCTCTCTCTCTCTCTCTCTCTCTCTCTCAGGCGTGACTCAGAGCCCCATCACAATTTCACGGCAAGGGGGAGCAAACCCATTCCCGGGGCTTCGTGACTAGGAAGGAGGGGAGAGGAGGAGGGAGGAACGGAGGGTGGGAGATGAATAAGAAATGGAGATGAGCAGGAAGGAAGGAAGGAAGGAAGGAAGGAAGGAAGGAAGGAAGGAAGGAAGGATGGGTGGCTGGATGGATGGATGGATGGAAAGAAAGAAAGAAAGAAGGAAGGAAGGAAGAACATACTAAAAAAAGACTGGACATGAACTGGGAGGAGAGGGAGGGTAGGAACAGGAGATGAAGAATAAAATGAGAGTAATAACGGACCCAAATAAAGGGGAAGATATGGGAGGGGAGGGGGAGAATAGGAGAAAAAGAGATTAATATGAAACGAAGATGAAAATGAGGAGAGGAGAGGGAAGAGTATGGGAAGGAAATGGCGGAAAGGGGAGGAAGGGGAGGGGAGGGAAGTGCAGGGATGGGATGGGAAGGGAAGGGAAGGGAGTGAAGGGTAGGGCAGGAGAATATGAATGTGAATTAGTAATCATGATGAATAAAAAGATGAGAGGGAAAGGACTGGAAAAGGGGAAGAGAGGAGAAGAGATGAAAAGATGCGAAGATAAATGTTAAGAGGGAGAGAAAAATATAGAGAAATACTGAGAAAAGATATGAAGTTAAAAAGAAGAGAAAAAACGGGCACAGAAACAGTAAAGAGGTTAGAGACGAGGGAAGAAAAAGACAGTTTGGAAAAGGATTGGTAAAGAAGTGTGGAAGGGAAGGAAGAGAAACGCTGAGGACGGATAAAAAGAGTAGAACTTGAGAAAAGAAGGACTGGAAAGTGAAAAGATAAGAGACGGCAAGACAGAGACAGACTGAGACAGAGAGACAGATCGTGTGATAGATTATTTGATACCCGGTGTGCAGACACAGACAAAACTGGCAGGATGGAGGGAAGGATGGAATGATGCGCGATAGAATAGAATAACTAGGACAGATGAGATAGATAGATATATACGTAAATGGATAGATAGATAGTTTAAGGAGTAAAGATCTGAAGTGAGGTATCAAGAGCCGTGAGAGTAAGAGTTTTTTCGGGGTGGAGGGGGAGGTCATGCAAAGGGGAGGGGGGGATGGTGGGGTAATGGACCCTCTCCCCCTCGCCCGTCTTTCCCCCTCCTCCCCTTTCCCGCACAGCCCCTCCCTTTCCCTACTCCCTTCATCTCTCACTCCATCTCTCCTTTACCCCTTCCCTCCTTCACTTCCTCCCGCTTACCACCCTCATCAATCCCTCACTCTCCCTGACTCTCCCCTTTCACCCCCCTCCCCCTCATCCCCACCACAACCTTCCCTTCCTCCTCCACTTCCTTCACTTACTCCACTCACTCACTTCCTCACCTCCCCCTTCCCTCTTCCCTACCCCTCGCCCCCCTTGTCACGGGGTCACAACTTAGGTCACGCCGCCCCTGACCCCTCTCTCTCTCTCTCTCTCACTGCCTCTTAGACATCCGTAGAATAAAAGGTAAATCTTTCTCTCAACCTCTTCACCACAACGACTTCTATTAAAATTGTTTCACTCCACAATATGGCTTCCTTCTCTCTCCTTACATCCAGCGATTAGATTCTGCCAGTCACCCTTACTTCCAATCTATTTTCCTTCTTTTTCTATCTATCTATCCATTGCAACTGTTAGTCTACTTTCCTTTTCCATCCCTCTCCTCCCCTCTTCCATCAATCTTCTTCCTTCTACTTTCCTCCCTTTAGCATCTCCCTTCACCCCTCTTCCATCTACCTTGCTTCCTCTTACATCTATCCTCCTCCCTCCTATATCTATCAATCTCCCTCTTTCATCTATCGTTATTATCACCCTATTCTTAATAATTCTCACAAATCTATCTATTTCCCTCATCCTTCTATCTCCCCATTCCATCTATCTATCTCTTCCATCCATCTCCCCATTCCATCTATCTATCTCCCTCATCCATCTATCGAGTTATTATCTACCACTTCTTAATAACTCCGCCAATGTCACCCCAGCCCCGGCCATTATGCCTCTAACTACCAATACTGTCTTTAACTTATGGTCCCTAACTTTCTCGTAACTCTTCCTCCGCCTACCTCCCCCCTCCGTCTCTCTCTCTCTTTCTCTCTCTCTCTCTCTCTCTCTCTCTCTCTCACACACACACACATACACACATTTTTCTAAGCTGTCCCTGTTGTACACTTATACTATAATAATTACTTGCTCCTTCAATTCTTTTTATTTTCTCTCTCTCTCTTAAATCTGTCCAAAACCCGACCATTTTATTCCCCCTTCATCCTACCCTCCTCTCTTTTCCTTTTTCAAATCCCTCCTCTCTTCTCATTTCCTCCTCATTTCTCCTCCTCTCCTCTCTCCTCCTCCCTTCCTCTCCCTCTGTTCATCTCCATTTATATTTCATCTTCATACGTCCCTCCCCTTCCCCTCTTTATCACTCTCCATTTCTCTCCCCTCTCTCACTACCCTGTCTCTATTCATCTTTCTCATTTCTAGTCTGTTTCCCCTCCCCTTCTCTCTCTTCATATCCCTTGTCCATATCTATCTTCATTTCTATCTCATATTCACAGCTTTCCCCTCTCCCTTTCCCCCATCTTCCTCCCCCTTTCCCTCCCCCCTTCCCCACTTTTCTTTCCCCTCTCCTTGTCATTCTCTTTATCTTTTCCACTTCTTTTTCAACTTCACTTTCCCCTCCCTCTCTCCTTCTTTCCTTCCTTCTCCCTCCTTTCCCCTCCACTGCCTTCCAGTACCCATTCCCTTGACGGATTCTCTCCATTTCTTTTTCACCTTCACTTTCACTTCCCTTCACCTCCCATCCATCTCCCTCATTTCCTCTTCCCTCTCTTTCCATCTTTTGTCTTTTTTCCTTTATTTTAGTCATTATCCCTTCCTTCCATCTTTCCTTTTCCCTCCCTTCTTATCCATTCTTATATTTAATCTTTCATCCATTTCATCCTCCCATTCCTTCCCCCTCCCACCTTCCCTCCCCCTCCCTATTCCCCCTTTCCCCTTTCCTCCCCTCCAACCCCGTCTTTTACTCATACCTTCTTTTCATATTTTTCAACTAATCACCTTCGCTTCGCCTGTCTGTCTCTCTAAATAACCTATGAATGTACTTTTGAACAGGTGTGTGTGTGTATGTCAATGGCTCTCTGTCTAACCTTCCTTAGTGTGTGTGTATGTATAATGTATGTGCGTTTGACTGCATGTATGTTTATGTGTGTGTGTGTGTACCTGTCGCCATCCCTCTCTCTGCCTTACTTGTCTCTCTGTTAATTCCCTCATTACACCCTGCCTGTTTCTCTTTCCTCTCCCCTCCCTTCCCTTCCCTTCCCTTCTCTCTTTCTGTCTCTCTCTCTCAATTAGTCTGTCCACCTGTCAGTTTTTTCACCTGCCTTTCCCAACTCAAGAACGACCGTGACATCTTGCTCAATAATCCTCCCTTTCAATTCTCACTCATCTTTCACAATCTCTCCCTCTCTCTCCACCACTTTCTCACACCTCCTCTCCCTCTTTTTTCCGTCCCCTCCTCCCTTCTCACGAGAACAAAGAGGGAGGAATGAAAAAAAGGAGAGAGAGAGAGAGAGAGAGAGAGAGAGAGAGAAGCAAGCTTTTTTCTCTACCCCCACCACCCCAACCCCCCTCCTCAACATTTTCCCTTATCACTTTTTACCCCTCATTTCCCCTCTCCTACCTCACCTCCTCTTATCGGCCTCCCTTCTTCTTCCTTATCTCTTCCTTCCTTTCTTCTTTACCCCTATCTTCATCCTAACTCCTTCCTTATCTCTCTCCTTAACTCCCGCATTTTTTCTCTTCATATTCCTTCCTCTCCCTGCTCCTCCTCCTCCTCCTCCTTTCTTCTTCTCCTCCTTCCTCCTCCTCCTCCTTTCTTCTTCTTCCTCTTCTTCTTCCTCCTCCTCCCTTATCTATTCCTCCCTTTCTCCTCTCTTCTTAACTTCTTCCTTAACTCCCACTATGTTCTTCCTTTTTTTTATATATTTGTTCTCTCTCTCTCTCTCTCTCTCTCTCTCGTGTCGCCAAACAATTTCTCTAACCATAAATAGCCTCCACCCTCTCTCTTTTCTCCCTCCCCCTCCCTTCCTATATATCTCTTTAAACTTTCGCTTCTCTCTTTCACTCTTCCATTATTTTATCCATTTATTCTTATTACTAGTCCCTATATGTAAATTCTCTCTCTCTCTCTCTCTCTCTCTCTCTCTCTCTCTCTCTTCTGACGGTCCAACCACAAGAAACTTATGGCATTATTTTTCTGCAGATTTCCAACCCAATTTACGTGTCTCACGCAATGTGTAAGAGTGTGTGTGTGTGTGTGTGTGTGTGTGTGTGTGTGTGTGTGTGTGTGTGTGTGTGTGTGTGTGTGTGTGTGTGTGTGTGTGTGGCTTTCAATGCACCTAAAGCCAGATCAACCCAGCCTAACCTGACACAAGCAAACATACCTTAACACCTTCCATTCCACTACTTAGTCTTCCATCTAATATTTGAATACCTTAACACCTTCCATTCCACTACTTAGTCTTCCACCTAATATTTGAATACCTTAACACCTTCCATTCCACTACTTAGTCTTCCACCTAATATTTGAATACCTTAACACCTTCCATTCCACTACTCACTTTCCATTTAATATTTGCATACCTTAACACCTTCAATCCTGCTACTCATTTTGCATCTTATCTTCTTAACACCTTCAATCCTGCTAATTATTTTGCATCTTATCTTTGCTCACTTCAGATAACTAACTTAAGTATCTAGAAACACGACGACTTGCACTGGAGAGATAACGGAAATGTATTTATAACCTCTCTGTTTCGAAAATCCTCTAATGGCCAATATCCTTTTTACTTTAACTTGGCCTAAAATTGCCATCTCTCCATCTTGGCTGCAAAGTTACAAAAAACAGATTAATAACAGAGTGTGAAGTAGCCTAAGAAAAAGTGCAATGGAAAGAAAGTGGTTATAGTATCATCTTCGTAACAATTGATTGATAACAGAGTATGAAGTAGCCTAAGAAAAAGTGTTATGGGAAGGATGCAGTCAGTGTATCATCTTCGTAACAATAGATTAATAACAGAATACGAAGCTGCCTATGAAAAAGTGCTACGGAAGGGATGCAGTCACAGAATCATCTTCGTAACAATAGATTAATAACAGAATACGGTCTCTAGTATGAAGGAAGCAGTCACAGTATATATTATCTTTTCCTGCCTCTGAGCTACGTAAACTAAACCACAAATGGACGAAAATCAAGCCAAGTTAGACAAAAAGGTAAATGATAAAATATGCACCACTAGATACAAGGGTCTCACCAAACCTAACCCATCCATGCAGACTAACTCTATCCTCTAACTCCCGAAGCTAGGAAATGTGCTACCTCATCTGCATCATTTATAGGCTTCGTTTATTCACTTATTTTACTAAAGGATTCATTTATCAACGCAGAAATTAATTTGGGTAATGATACGGGGGTAAATGGGCAATATTCCTGTGCGTCTGTGTGTGTAAAAAATAGCGAAACGATAAGCGTAATTG
Source organism: Coenobita brevimanus (assembly GCF_032717465.1). Taxonomy (NCBI): domain Eukaryota; kingdom Metazoa; phylum Arthropoda; class Malacostraca; order Decapoda; family Coenobitidae; genus Coenobita; species Coenobita brevimanus. Next base: position 33,223,448 of record NC_137020.1, read on the forward strand.
AAAATGAATGATAGGAAGAGGAAATGATAAGGAGGGAACACGGAAGGAAAGAGAGAGAGAGAGAGAGAGAGAGAGAGAGAGAGAGAGAGAGAGAGAGAGAGAGAGAGAGAGAGAGAGAGAGAGAGAGAGAGAGAGTACAGAAAGGATGAAAAGAAAGAGTGAGATACAAAAAGAGAGAATTAAAGACAGAACGAGAAAGGCCTGAAGGGGGAGGTAAGGAGATAGGAAGAAGGGAAACGAGGGAGATATTGAAGGGGAAGACATGAGAGAGAGAGAGAGAGAGAGAGAGAGAGAGAGAGAGAGAGAGAGAGAGAGAGAGAGAGAGAGAGAGAATGTATCAGTAAGTTAACAATCCCACTCCTTACCCTTTTCTTTTGCTATTCTTTCTCGCTGTTTCCTTTCCCTCCTACCTTCATTCTCTCTCTCTCTCTCTCTCTCTCTCTCTCTCTCTCCTGCAACATCGACCCTCACCGAGAATGACAAAATATTAATAAAAAAAAAGAAAAAAAGAGAGAGGTGGTTGGGTACGGAATTCTCTCTCTCTCTCTCTCTCTCTCTCTCTCTCTCTCCATCGTGTCAGGGGCAATCAGTGAGTTAGCGATGCCGGGAATTCTGAACAAGTTTAGGACATGAACTCAATGGGGGGTGGGAGGGAGAGAAGGAAGGAAGGAAGGAAGGTAGGAATGAATGAATGAATGAAGGAAGGAAGGAGATAACAGCGAAGGTGAGAAAATCAATGAATCAATGAATGGGGAAAGATGAAAAGAAAGAGGAATGAATGAATGTAGGCAGGAAGGACAGAAAAATAACTCACTGAAGAATGCATGAAGGAAACATGAAAGGAAGACAAGAGGAGAGATGGGGGAGGGAAGTCAGGGAGAAGGAAAGAAGGAAGAGAGGAAAACTAGAAGGGAAGGAAGACGAAGCAGGGTGAGGAGGGAGAGAAGGAAGAAATGTTGGAACGGAAGAAAGATGAAGGGAGGGGTCAGGGTGTGAGGAAGTGAAAGGGAGAAATGTAAGGTGGTGTTGTGGAGGGAGGATACGGAGGGAAGGGAGAGGGAGGGGGGGTAGGGAAGGAAGAGAGGGAGGAGACAGGAGACAGAAAAGGGAGGTGTCAAGGTAGTAGGGAGGTGGAGATGAAGGTAAATGTGTGTGTGTGTGTGTGTGTGTGTGTGTGTGTGTGTGTGTGTGTGTGTGTGTGTGTGTGTGTGTGTGTGTGTGTGTGTGTCCTAAAATTAGCACACGATAAGAAATTCACAATAAGAAATGCACTTCCTTGTAAAACGTAAAATTATTCTTTTCCGATTACGCTATTTCTCCCCCGACAACACTTTCACCCACCCACTTACACACACAGTCACACCCACACACCTGCACACACGCCCATCTACACACACACACACACACACACACACACACACACACACACACACACACACACACACACACACACACACACAGCTCTTCCTCACCCCACCCTAACTTACTTCTCCCTGTCCTCTCTATCCCTCTTCCTTCCCCCTATCCCTCTCCCCCTTCCCTTCACCTCCCTTTTCCTTCCCCATCTCCCCCTATCCCTTCCTTCCCTCTCTTTCCCTCCCACCTCTAGCTACTCCTTACACCCTTCCTTCCCCTCTCTTACCCCATCCTCCAAATATCTCCCTTCCCTCCCTCTCCTCCTCTCCCTATCATTCTCTTCTTTTTCCCTTCTCTTCCCAAACTACTTTCCTTTTCCTCCCTCTGTCCTCCCAACTCCTCTCTTCCCTCCCCATCTTCACCCCTCCCTTCCCTCTCCTCCTGACCTTCCCCTTCCTCCTCCTCCTCTCCCTCCACTCCTCCATTCCTCCTTCACACCCACATCTACAACGGGCGGGTGTCTCAAGAGAGCGTATTGTAATCCACCTCCCCCCCAAAAAAAAGAAAACGAAAAGAGTGGTAATAATCCTTAAGTTAGCGTTCATTCTTCCAGGGGGTCTGCCGGGATTCCATATATTTTCGATCCCGTACCACAAATATTCGCTCGCCCTTATTTTTCCCTTATTTTTTCAGTTTTTTTTTTTTGCTAGTTTTTTGGGGGTATATAAAAATAAACTGTTTTAATATTTACGTTCAGACATCAAAATAATTCGCTCACCTGTTTTGTTCACATTCCACATTTCTTAATTTCTCGTATAGGGTGATTTAGTTATTTTTTTTTACTATTAATGGGTAAGAAACGAAACTTTATAAAAAAATGAGAGAGAGAAATTTCCAAAATCCACTGTTCTGCCTATCTGTTTTTCCCATACATTTATTTTCGTTTTTATTTCTTGGTTTTTCTTTATTATGCATCTAAATTTTAAGACACTATTATTGGATACTGGGTGAGAGAAAGGCTGGCTGAGCGAAACACTATGATAAGATTTTTTACACCTGGTCCCAGTAGGAGGGAGATGAAGGGGAGGTGAGAGGCAGGGAGGAAGGGGAGGAGGGGAAGGGAGGAGATGGAGGAAGGGGAAGATGAGGGAGGAAGGGGAACAGAGGAGAGAGGGAGGAGATAGAAGGGGAAGAGGATGGAAAGAGGGGGTGAGGGGAATAAAGGGAGGGAGGATGGCGAAGAGGAGGAGGAGGGGAAGGGAGGAGACGGAGAAAGGGAAAGAAGAGGAAGGATGGGAGAAGGGAGGGAGGAAGGGAAATGGGAGGGAGGAAGGGAGAAGGGGGGGAGGAAGGGGAATAGAGGGGAGAGGGAGACAGAAGGAGAAGGGGAAGGAGGGAGGGGGTGAGGGGAATAAAGGTAGGTTGGTGTAAGGGTTGAGAGGGGGGGGGTGAGGGGAGAAAAGGAGGAAGAGGAGACGGATACAAATACATAGATAGATAGACGAATAGATATAGGCAGGTAGATAGATAGATAGGGGAGGACACAGAGAGATACAGAAGTGAGAGAAGACCAGCTGCTAAAAGTGAAAGGAGGGAGACGGGAAGGAAATGGGGCTAGAGAGAGAGAGAGAGAGAGAGAGAGAGAGAGAGAGAGAGAGAGTCTGACCTTTTCAATACCTCATCCATCATTCCCCTTCCCTCTCCAATATACTAAACACCCCTTCACTCCCAGCCAGGTAGCCTCTCTCTCTCTCTCTCTCTCTCTCTCAAATACTCATCCACTCTGCTTACATGTACTGGTGTATCATTACCTTTCTTCTTTATCACTTTGCTATCCTTCCTTAAATTCATTCAACCTCAAATAATAATAATAATAATAATAATAATAATAATAATAATAATAATAACAGTAACCATCATCATCATTCCTTCCCTATTTCCCTTAAGACATGGAGTAAGAGAGAGAGAGAGAGAGAGAGAGAGAGAGAGAGAGAGAGAGAGAGAGAGAGAGAGAGAGAGAGAGAGAGAGAGAGAGAGAGAGAGAGAGAGAGACAGAGACAGAGAGAGAGAGAGAATAATCAATGCACGGCTCAAAAACAATTCCACAAAACCACAAAAACAAAGAACTTAATTAATCCACACTTTTGTCAATCAGTCTCTCTTTTCTTCTTTCCCAGAGCTAATCCTAAGCTTCCACAGGCCTCTCTCTCTCTCTCTCTCTCTCTCTCTCTCTCTCTCTCTCTCTCTCTCTCTCTCTCTCTCTCTCTCTCTCTCTCTCTCTCTCTCTCTCTCTCTCTCTCTCGATATTACAGAAAAATTATTACTTGAATAATATAAAAGTCTATTTCCACCCCTCACATTACTAACTATAAATTACATCACGACTATTTCTCCTCTCCTCTCCTCTCTTCTCTTCTCTCTCTCTCTCTCTCTCTCTCGGATAATGAGCAAATCCTGGGGCGCTTATAATAATCCCAAGTAATCTCCCCTATCAATCAGGCAGAGGAAAAAAAATAAAAAGAAGGCGAGGAAGAAATAATGATGATGATGATGATGATTGGTGGTCGTGACAGAGAGAGAGAGAGAGAGAGAGAGAGAGAGAGAGAGAGAGAGAGAGAGAGATAACAAGTGGAGGGAAGAGAAAGAACTTGGAACGAAGAGGGAGAAGAGACGGTGATAAAAAGGATATTGAGTGAGAAAGTAAAGAGGGAGGAGACAGGAGGGAAGAAGAGATTAGAGAAAGACAGAGAGAAGATAGACAGGAAAGAGGTAAAAGAAGAGAGTTGAAATGGGGGCAAGAGGAGAGAAGGGAGAGGAAGAAGGGAGAAAAGACGAGGGTGGGGGGAAGAGGAAGAAAGGGAGAATAAATGATATGGTACGAATAAGGAATAAGAGGAAGAGGGTGATAAAAGGGACCTAAAGACTGCTGACTAAGCCTCTTCCCTCATCTTTATGCCTACTGTTACAATCCAGCATTTGTGTATCAAAGAAGAGAGGAGGAGGAGGAGGAGGAGGAGGAGGAGGAGGAGGAGGAGGAGGAGGAGGAGGAGGAGGAGGAGGAGAGAGAGACCAAGGAAAGAGAAAGGGAAATCGTGATTAATAGAGAGGAAAAAATATGGAATGAAGGAAAACGAAGAAAACTGGGAGTGTGGTGAGAATGTGGGAGGGTCAATGGAAGAAAAATATGTGCGAAGGAAGGAGGAAGGAAGGAAGGAAGGAAGGAAGGAAGGAGGGAGGGAAGGAAGGAAGGAAGGAGGGAAAGTCAAAAAGGAGGAAAGAAGGAAGAACTGCAAGGAGAAAAAGAAGAAAGAGAGGCGGAAGTGTGCAGAGAGAGGGGAAGGAGAAAATGATGAGGGAAGCATGAATTTTAATGAGAGAGAGAGAGAGAGAGAGAGAGAGAGAGAGAGAGAGAGAGAGAGAGAGAGAGAGAGAGAGTGGAAGAAGTCTTAGATTCTCCTTTAGATCCACGTATAAGATGATGAAACACAAAATCCCTCCAAAAATGAACAATGCTTATATGAGAGAGGGGGTGTGTGTGAGCTGCGAGCAGGGCAATGAAATGGCGGGGGACAGGGCGGCATGGAGGCGATTTGTTTGTGGCCACCCCTTACGGGATTAAGGAGTCTAGAAATAGATAGATACACTCTCCACTTCCCTTGACTATTTTCAATCGCATTTTTCACACATGGACTGGTAAATAAATGAGACAACAACAACAACAACATCAACAAGCCGTCCATCTGCCCTCCCTCCACAGCTGAGGTTGAATATTTATAGACAAACTTAACCCTCTGATTCCTGTGATGTATTTTCTCTTATACCGGAAAGAATATAGGAATAAGAATCACCTCCCTCCCCCGCAGTTCGAAAAGCCTATCCAAAGTTTAAAAAAAAAAGTTATCGTACTTAGGCGAATAGTTACTGAAGAACCACTATTACGGATTACAGTATTTTTCAAGTCAGTATTTATTATAGTTTGGTTGCGATGTGTTTGGTAGTATAGTGAGTTATAGTGAGATTTAAAGATAAACCAAAGGATAACGAAACTGTCTTACATATACACCTTAGCCAAAAAAATTAAATTAAATACAAAAAGGGAAGACTATGTCCACCATGCGTCGCACAGTCCTTCAATCCTTTACCTGTGTTCAGTTTAGCCCAGGTTAATTATTACCCTTACGGCACCCTTGCATAAAGTCTACCCACCTTATATCGTCGGTAATTTGGCTTCAGGGCATTTCAGATCTTCTGAAATAATGCCATAAGGGTCAAAACAGAGCCTCTCAACCCTGTGTTCAGTTCAGCTCCAGCTGGGTGATTATGATCCCTAGAGCATCCTAGCATAAGGTCAATTTTGCGAGTCGTCACATAATTCAGACCTCAAGGAATTTAGAGAACAGGGTCAAACACTAAGGTTTTTACCACATGCTCAAAATTTATTCTAATTATGACCAGTGCTCAGTATTAGTCCAAGCAATTATAGTCTTTACCGTCCCTACGCATGAAGTCTAATTTTCGCAATGGCCTGGCGTAGGCTTTAACATCAGATTTTAGACCTTGCGGCATATGGAAATAAGGGTTATTTTTCCAGGGACATGATCAGTTTAGATTGTGACCTGACCTGTCCTCACCTGGCTCACCTGGGCTTACCTGACCCCGCCAATCAAGTCGTCAGAAGCGACCTGAGAGCGGAAGGATAGGGGTAATTTGGAGGTGGGGAATGTAGGGGTGGGGAGGAGAGGGGTGGGAGTGAGAGGAGAGAAGAGAGGTAGAGGGGAGGGGGAAGATCTGGCGGGTGAAGGGAAGGGGAAGCGGAGAAAGGCGGGGAGGTAAGGAGGGAGGCTGGGAGAGGCGAGGTAAAGCAGGAGGTGTGAGGGGGGGGGGAGATTTAGGGGGGAAAGGGGAGGAGGAGTGGAAGGACGAGCGACAGAAAGCCAGGCGGGTAAGGAAGTTGATAAGCAATACAAAGGAAAGCAAACAAGAACGGATCTATCAGTCCAATCAGGGCTGTACAGAGGAGCCTATGACTATGAGAAAAAAATAACAAGATAAGGAACTGTCGATGGAAGAATTAGCCACGAAAATAAACTTACCTTGGAAGAATTCATTGATGTCTTTGGATGAAATAAAACCTAAATGAATTGTTGGTCTAAAAAGGTATTCTCAAAAAAAGAAAAAAAGAAAAAAAAAAAGACAAACTGTAAAGGAGGAAGTGCCAAGAGTCTGCTACACCCACGACGACCCCAACCCAAGAACAATGGCAATCGAGGAGGAATGGAGAGATTGGCGATAATACTAATATGCAAAAATGAAGGCCACTATACGGCACAGCGGAGGCTCAATGCATTACAGGACAGGGGAAAGCACTTGGGTTTATATCTGTAAGTCTTAAGACACTTCCATTGTCTAAGAGAAATAGTAAGTGCAAGATTACTTATGTCTTGATTCGTACCTATTGCCGGTTACTCTGTACAATTTCCCCATAAAGATATTCGTGCTATCGGTAACATGAAAGCTGCACTCTCACATATAATTCAGAATTCGTAACTATATGCCGGCCATCCTTCAACGTCATCTCTGGAAAGCTTTTAGGTGCAATATCAGTAGCACCAAAAGCAACACTGCCACATAAACATCATGGTTCGTACCTGCCTCCTAGCCATCCCTAAAATACCTCCTACGAACGATTTTAGCCGTATCAGTAACACTAAAAGCTGCAAACTCATAATATGATTCATGATTCCAAGCACACCATCCTTCACAACTCCAACCATAAGCTTTTAGCATTATCGGTAGACGGAAGAAACGTGTTCATTGACCGAGGACTTGCGTCATGAGGGGTTGAGGACAGACGATATAAACGCTGGAAGAAAAGGCCTAATTGTAAAGTAGATGTATTACGCATGTTATTTATCATCCTAATTATAATCATTACAACTACCTGCCTGTCTTGTATATTTCACTGCGCATAAATATTCTGTCATTATATAAGCTACCTCATAACTTCTACCTCCTCTCTCTCTCTCTCTCTCTCTCTCTCTCACACACACACACACACACACACACACACACACACACACACACACACACACACACACACGGTGACAGAGGATGAGAAACAAAGGGGGTGGCATTCCTACCTTCCCTCTTATCAGCATGGTCCGGCTCTCCCAGCATCCACACTATTTCTCTGCCAAACCGTTTACACACACACACACACACACACACACACACACACACACACACACACACACCACTTGCAAACAATCGGCTTAAGTTTGGCTTGATGAATGTAGATGGGTTTGGATAGGTTAGGTTGGGTTGGCCTGAACAGAGATGGGTTGGATTGGGTTGAGCAGAGATGGAATGGACTGGATTGGGTTGGGTGTGGAATGGCTGGGTTAAATGGATGAAATCAGGGTTTAATATTAGGAAGGTCATGTCAAAAGAGAACACACTGGGTTGTTAGGTCAGGTCAGATTAGGTCAGACTGAGACCACGCTAGGTTGAAAGACATACTAGGACCCCACTGCTGTTCGATTATGCTGCTACATATATATTAGGTTAGATTAGGTTAGGTTAGTGTGTTAGATTAGGCTAGTCCCCCCTCCCTGGTTATAGGTGTTTTGAGTGTGTGTGTGTGTGTGTGTGTGTGTGTGTGTGTGTGTGTGTGTGTGTGTGTGTGTGTGTGTGTGTGTGTGTGTGTGTGTGTGTGTGTGTGTGTGTGTGTGTGTGTGTGTGTCATTCTTGTGCGTCCACTCACAAGCAAAAAGGGGCCACCACTGGAACGCAAACAGCACGCCAAACACGTCAGGAGTTTCTCTGCCACATATTCCTTTTTTTTCCTTTATTTGGCTCTCTTTCTCACTTTCCTTCCCCCTCTTCCCTGTTTATTATCTATTTTTCCACATGCTTGTATTTCTAGTATGTTTTCTTTCTCACTCTTCTCTCTCTCTCTCTGTATATTAAATTTCCCTCCCTTTCTTCACTCCTTTCCTCCCTTTCTTCCTTTCCTTACCCTCCCTTTCCCCCTATTCTTTTCCTGTCTCATCTTCCCCCTCCTTTTTCCTTCCTTTCTTCACTCTTTCCCCTCTCCTCCCTCACCTCCCTTTCAACTTTCCTTCCTCTCTCCTTTCCCTTCCCTTCCAATTAGTCTTTCTCCTCGCCTTCCCCATCCCCTCCCCTTTCCCTTCTCCCCTTCCACCCTCTTTCCTATTAAATGGTATATTCCCAAACCCCCTGCTTCCCTGGACACGCACACACGCACACTGACACGCACATTAACACACACACACACACACACACACACACACACACACACACACACACACACACACACACACACACACACACACACCTCCCTGTCCCCTACATAAATACACACACATAAATGACATTCAAGGCTACACACACACACACACACACACACACACACACACACACACACACACACACCTCCCTGTCCCCTACATAAATACACACACATAAATGACATTCAAGGCTAAACACACACACACACACACACACATCCCTTTCCTGCCTCTACAAATCCTTCCCTCCACTCTCTCTCTCTCTCCTGGCCATTCTTCCAGCCACATAAAATCCCTTCTACAAGATCATTAAAGACCAGTTATTCCATCCGGTCAAAAAAAAAAAAAAAAAAAAAGCTGGACCGAATACACACCCGTCGAACAGCTGTATGGGGAGGGGGAGGGAGGAGGGGAGGAAAGGTAGGATTAGAGGGAGGGAAGGAGGAATAGGAGAGATTTGGTAAGGGAAGGAACAGAACCAAAAGGAGGAAGGAGAGGAGAGGGGGAAGGGTAGGATTTAAGGGAGGGAAGGAGGCATGGGAGAGATTTGGCAAGGGAAGAAAGGAGGTGAACGAAGAAGAGGAAGAAGGAAAGGGGAGGGGAGGTGGAAGGGAGAAAGATCATGAGAGGGAAGGAAGGAGGAATGGAAAGGACACAGTAAGGAAAGGAAGAAGAAGGGGAGGAAAAAGATGAGGAAGATGAAGCAGGTAGAGATGGAAAGGAGAGAAGGATTGACAGGGAAAGGAAGGGGAGGGAGGAGAGAATATATGGTGGGAGAGGTTAGGAGGAAAAAGGGAATAGGGAAGAATGGGATGAAGGAAGGTAGGGAAGGAAATGTGAAGAGGAATGGGGAGGATTTGGAGTACAAAGGAGTACAAAGGAAAGCAAACAGCAGTAGGTCTGACAAGTTCCAGAGGGAGAAGAGGGAGAAGAGGGAAGAGGAAGGAGAAAAGGGAACAAGAGGAAATATGTGAACAAAGGGGAGGAAAGATGTAGGAGGAAGGGTAAGAGGTGTCAGAGAGGGGAAGATAGAGAGAAATGGAGGAAGGGTTCAGAGGAGGGGAGGAAAGGTGTGAACAGAGGGTAAGAAAGATGTAACATGGAGGAGGACGATGGGAGAAGGGGAGGAAAGAAGTACAAAGGGGAGAGAAAACATGTAAGGGGAAGGGAGAGAAGGCGCGATAGAGGAGGGGAAAAAAGGTGTTACCAAGTGGAGGAAACATGTAAAATGAAGGAAGGAAGGAAGGACGGAAGGAAGGAAGGATGGAGTACTGTCAGAGGAGGGGAGGAAAGGTGTGAACATACGAAACATGTTATAAGCAGGGAGAGGAAGGAAAGGTGAAGTGGAGGGGAATAAAGGAGGGGTAAAGTGGAGGGGAGATAAGTATGTAAGCGAGTGGAGGAAACATGTAAGAGGAAAGGAGGGGAAAGGAGAAGAAAGTTTCGAGGAAGGGAGGGAGAGGTATTGAAGGGAAGGGAAGGGAAGGGAAAGGTGGTGATGGTGGAAGAGAAATGATTAAGGGAATGGAAGGGAAGGAAGAGGAAGGGAGGACACACGACAGAAGGAAGAGGGGGCAAGGAAAGGGAAGGAAGAGGGAGGGCAAAAGAAGGGAAGGAAGAGGAAGAGAGGGCAAAAGGAGGGAAGGAAGAGGAAGGGAGGGCAAAGGAAGGGAAGGAAGAGGAAGGGAGGGGTGGTGTTGATGGACGCGGGAAAGAGGTGTGAGGCAGGTATAGTCACACACAGGTAAGGGTGTTGACAATAGCGACGTGAGAACCATGATAAACAATAGAGTAACACAAGGTTACAAAGACTGACAGACCTGGCGCCAGAGCGGTCACATAAAAAGAATATTATAAGCTACACAAAGCCACAGAAATTACAGATTAAAAAGAGTTCCAGAGAGACAGAGAGGAAAAAAATAGTGAGTTACAGAGAATATTTAAGTAATTTATTTCGATCAGTCTTTTATAAACGGAATAGATTGTGACAGTATGCAGGATAAACACAAATGCCTAAAAACCGTAGAGAGAGAGAGAGAGAGAGAGAGAGAGAGAGAGAAATACACCGCACACCCTACACAACATAAAAGATCCCCAGCTCTGGCCAGTGAGGGGGAAGAATAGGTCCCAAATTAATAGAGAAGATGTAAAAGGGTCGATTGAGCGGAGAAGGGGAGGTGAAAGGGGCAGGACGGGTATCAGGAATGGGCACGGAAATGGCAATGGGGTGGGAGGGGCGCTGGGAGGGAAGGGGAGGGAGAGATGAATGGGATGGAGAGAATGAGGGAGAAGGGAGGGTTGAGTGAGGCGGAGAGAGGAGGACAGAATGGGGAAGGGAAGGAAGAATGGAGTGGAAAGAGTAGAAGAGACGGTGAGAAAGTATGAATGGGGTGGAGGGAGGCTGAGAGAGATGAGGGAGGGATGAATGGGGTGGAGAGAATGTGGACGGAGGTAAGGATGAAATGGGATGGAGTGAGGAGAAAATGGAGGAGAGGATAAATGAAGTGGGAAAGAGCAAGAAAGAAGGGGAGGGGGGATGACTGAAGTGAAGGATGAAATGTGGGGATAGGAAAGGGGAGGGTGAAAGAGATGGGGAGGTTGTGAGTGAGGGGTGAAAGGAATAGAGGTGAAGGTGGGGGCTGAGGAGGTTGACAGGGATGGAAAAGCGACGGTGGTGGTGATGCGGTAGGGGGGGGGGGAGGAATGGTGAGGGGGTGAAAGGGACTAAAAGATGGGGTGGGGTGAGGGGGAGGGACGCTGGGGTGAAAGGTCTGGATATGTCAATTGAAGGAGTGGACAGGATAGCGAAGGGGGTTGGTGAAGGGGGAGTAGAGTAGAGTTGAAGAGGAGTGGGGGGATAAAAGGGGTGAAGGAATGTGAAAGGGGAGGAAGAAATGAGAAGAAAGGTGTGAATACGGAGGGGTGAAGAGGGGGAGAGAAGGAGGAAGGGGAGGAAGGGCATAAAGAAGGTGGAAAGGAAATGAGACGAAGGAGAGTACATAGGAGTGGGAAAAAAAAAAATGAAGTGTGTTAAGAAGAGGGAAGAACTGAAAGGGCAAAAGTGCATGAGAGAGAGAGAGAGAGTGTGTGTGTGTGTGTGTGTGTGTGTGTGTGTGTGTGTGTGTGTGTGTGTGTGTGTGTGTGTGTGTGTGTGAGAGAGAGAGAAGGAGGAAGTGAGAGAGAGGGAGGAAGCAAGGGTGGGGTAGCCTAAAGGGCCATCGATCCCTAAAGCTAGCTCTACGAGATTAAAGATAGGGAGAAAGAGAGGGAGGAAAAGGGAGGGATAGAGATAACAAAAGGGAGAAATTACCTACCCTTATAAATGACCCCTACCCTTATAAGTGACCTTCTGTTAAATAAAATAATGCAGTAGTTGGAATAATGAAGACAGCCATAGGAGGGAAGGGAATAACAGAGGCTGCTTTAAAATGCTCTAACAGCTTATAGGATACTGTGGGGGTGCCAGGAGATGAAAGGAAAGTGTGTGTGTGTGTGTGTGTGTGTGTGTGTTCTCTCTCTCTCTCTCTCTCTCTCTCTCTCTCAGTGTGGTAGGCAGGTCACACTCCGTCTCTGGCTAACTGCCGTGACGAGGCAATTACACCCACACTCGTGTTTCTCAGTCTACACCTACCACAACTACCACAACACCTTAACCCTCTCACACAGAAAAGGAGAAGCTACAAAGAAAACAATATAGCAATAGTGGTGGTGGTAATAGTAGTAGTAGTAGCAGTAGTAGTAGCAGCCATTATTACCCTACCTATGGCTACCTCTACTACCACCATCAACCTACCTACAACTACCAGAACGGTTCCACCTACCACAACTACCACCACTTGTCACGAAACTACCTACCACCATTCCTCGTTACCCAAATCACAGCTACCACAACTACCACAATCACCTACCACAACCACCCATCACTCCTCGTCAACTACCACCATCTAACCAACATCAACCAACATTTCCAGGTCACGCTAACGAGTTCCTTTTGCCTAACAACACCGAATAAGCATGCGATGGGAGAGAGAGAGAGAGAGAGAGAGAGAGAGAGAGAGAGAGAGAGAGAGAGAGAGAGAGAGAGAGAGAGAGAGAGAGAGAGAGAGAGAGAGAGAGAGAGAGAGAGAGAGAGAGAGAGAGAGAGAGAGAGAGAGAGAGAGAGAGAGAGAGAGAGAAGAGACGAGAGAAAAGGCAAGAACTATAACACACTCCTCTCTCTCTCTCTCTCTCTCTCTCTCCAAGGGATAAATACAGACATGCAAGGCCCTAAGGGAAAAAGGGAGAGAAAAGACAGAGGGGAGAGAGAGTGTGGTGAGGAGAGAAAGGAGAGAGAGAAATGAAGAACTGGGAGGGCATAATAAAAGGGAATAAAAGAAAATATGAAAGAGAGAGAGAGAGAGAGAGAGAGAGAGAGAGAGAGAGAGAGAGAGAGAGAGAGAGAGAGAGAGAGAGAGAGAGGCAATAATGTTACCTAATTAACACACGACAACAATTAGTGCTTATCTCCTGAACACTAACACCATATTGTGAATTGGATTTAGTCTCTCTCTCTCTCTCTCTCTCTCTCCCTCTCTCTCTCTCTAACAATGGCTAGTAATTAACACACTGAAAAACGATAGCATATTATGGCTTAGATTTTTAAACACACGTATATGCTCTCTCTCTCTCTCTCTCTTCCTCTCTCTCACCTGCCACTCAACACCACTCATTAGCTCTGTCCTCTCGCTTTACCAACCCTTCCACCGCCCCTTTCACTTCTCTCTAACTCTTTCTAATCTCTCTCTCTCTCTCCACCATGTTCTTCTCCTCGTCCTCTTCGTCTCCTTCCTACACTTTTTCTTTCTCCCTCTCTACATACTCTCACACTCCCTCTCACCCTTCCTCCACTCTCTGCATAATTCTGAACACCTCCCTCCCTGCCTCTCTCTCTCTCTCAGTCTCTCTCTCTTTCTCGCCTTACATAATTCCCCACACCTCCCTCTCTGCTTGCCTTCCTTACCTCCCATCTGTCTCTCTCATGCTACCTTTATCCCTCCATTCTCATTTTTCTTTCCCTTCCTCCATTCTCTCCCTATTGTCATCTTCTTTCCTCCTTTCCTCCAACTTCTACCTCCCTACCTCTCCCTGTTGTTATTTTCTTTCTTTCCTTCTTCCAGTATATTCTTTCTACTTCTCTGTTCTCCCTCCCTTCCCTTCTACTTTCTGCAGCACCTTGTCCCGTCTTTCTTCTCGCCTTTACCTTATCTGCCTCCCACATTTTCCTTCTGGCATCATTTCTTTCCTTTCTCTCCTCTCCTTATGTCCCCCCTTTCTCTTCCCTCCATATCTCCCTCCTTCTCTTTCCCTTCTCTCCCCTCCTATCTCCCTTCTCGTCTCTCTCTGTTTCCCTCTCTCTTATCTCCCTCTCTCCCATCTTCCCTTCTCTCCCTCTCTCCTTCCCCTCCCTTGTTGCTCACATGCCTTATCCTGCCATACTCTCACCCCTTCTGCAGTCTCCTTACATAATTCTACACCTCTCCCTTCCACCCTATCTCCATTTTCTCCACCTCCCTCTCTCTCCTTTCCCTTCCTCCCTTCTCTTCATATCTTCCTCCTTCTTTCCCGTGCTTTTCCTCTTTCTCCTTCCTTCCCTCTCTTCCTTCCTTCCTTCCTCCCTCCTCCCTTGCATACCCTCTCTCCCTCCTCTACCTCATCATCCCTGCCTGCCTGCCTGCCACCCACACCAAAGCACACCGCACGAGACTCTCTCTCTCTCTTAAAGCTGATCAACCTGCAAGCACACAGGTAAACACGAGGAGGGGGGGTACCTGCCTAAAGTTATGCACCTACACCAAGTATTCTGCATAAACACACACACACACACACACACACACACACACACACACACACACACACACACACACACACACACACACACACAGATTTATATTTCTGGTATAGGAATCAATGTAACAGCATATATTCAAGTTAGGTTGAGAAGATTAGGAGAAATACACTGAGGTGGTTTGGACATGTGAAGGGAATGGAGAATGAAAGACTGACTAAGAGGGTGTATGTAGGTGAGGTGGAGGGAGAGAGAGGGAGAGGTAGACCGAGGATGAGGTGGAGGGATGGAGTTGAGAGGTATATGAGGGAGGGGGGGGTGAGTTGGGGGGAGGGTAGTCAAATGGTGGATGACAGAGCGACTTGGAGGCGTTTTGTCTGCGGCCACCCTTTGCGGGATTAGGGCGTCGGGCTATAGATAGATACATAGATAGATTTTTTTTTTCTATTTTCTTCTTGCCATCTCCAGACGATTTTACGCAGCTCAGGACAGACTTCTCGAACTGGAGGGGTTAATTAGGGGATTCATTAACCTTTCTTCTCTTAGTGTCTCAAAGGCTCTTCAGTGTTATAAAAAAAATGGAGAATGTAACAATAAGAGAAAAATAATGTGGGACGGAAGGTGTCAATTTACGAGACTAAAAATTAATTCACTTATATATTGCCTGACGCCTCTTCCTGTGGGGGTACTGCTGTTGTTGATCTGTTATGACCGTTCCTTCCACGATACATCACCACCACTATCATCATCGTCACCATCACCACCACCATCATCATCACCACTACCACTACCATCACCACCACTATGACCGTTCCTTCCACGATACTGTACATCACCACCGCTGTCATCATCACCATCGTCACCACCACCATCATCACTACCATTACCACCATCACCACCACCACAACCATAATTACCATCACCACTATCATCATTATCACCACAATCATCATCATCATCACCATCATAAACGTAAGACATCCGCTGCAGGAAAAGAGCTTCTCACATCTTGCATAAAAAAAAAAAGAAAAACAAAGAAAACGAAAGAGAAAAAGGAATAGGAAAATATGGTAAAACAAAAACAAAATCAAAAATCACAAAGGCAGTCCAAAAATGAATGAAAAAGCGAAATATCCACCATGAAACGAAATGAAACGCACAGGAATAAAAGTCCCCAGTAAAAAATATGAATGATAAATGTCGGTGGACGCCGTTCCCTTCGAAACCCGTAATAAATAAAAACCAATTACTGTATTATTTATCAGGCTGAAACGCGAGGGAGGGAGGAAGGGAGGGGAGGATACATAAAAAATACATTACACCAGGAATACATTAAATCTACATGAATAGCAGTAATAATAAAACGACCCTCGTTATAGGACTGTGTGTGTGTTACTCGTTCATCAGGTTTATTTAGATGGTCAGCTTGCTTTACTAATATTTATAAAAGGTGGAATGCAACTGAACATAAATATCTATCTACAGTATCTATCTATCTCCCTATCCATCCATCTATCTATCTACCTACTTACCTATCTATCTATCTCCCTATCCATCCATCCATCTATCTACCTACCTACCTATCTATATAACTACCTACCAACTTATCAATGTATCTAATTACCTACCTACCTGCCTGCTCACCTTTCTACCTATCTATCTATCTATATCTACTTACCAACCTACCTACCTAAAATACCCGCTACATTTTTTAATCGGACACATGATAATATTGGTTCTCATTACGGCTATATTAAACTGCTATATTATGGCTGGTTGAATTTTAAAACCTACCTCTACCCACACACATACATCCTTATTCATTTTATTCACTGGGGCACATTTCATATTCATTCATTATACATCAGTCTGTCTCTGCTTCTAACTATTAAATATACATCCATCCATCTATCTATTTATCTATCTATCTCTTTCTCTACCCACACACATACATCTTCATTCATGTTATTCACTGGCACACATTTCATATTTATTCATTATACATCAGCCTATCTCTGCTTCTTAGTATTAAATATACATCCATCCATCTATCTATCTATCTATCTGATTAGCAACTTCATCATACATCCTCATTCACTTTCTTCACTAGGATGCATTTAACATTCATTTATTATACACCAGCCTATCCCTGCTTCTGTCTATCTATCTATAGCCCGACGTTGTAATCCCGCAAAAGGGTGGCCGCAGACAAAACGCCTCCAAGTCGCTCTGTTACCCACCATGTGACTGCCCTCCCCCCATCTCACCCCCCGTCCCCACCCTCATATACCTCTCAACTCCATCCCTTCACCTCATCCTCGGTCTCCCTACCTCTCGCTGTTATATATGGCGTGGGAAGGACGCAGACACAGGAAGAGGAAAACACAAATGCAGAGAGAAACTACAGAGTGACCATCAGCTAAAACCATCCCTGACGCAGCATCCTGTGACACACACACACACACACACACACACACACACACAATACATACTAAAAATGGAATGAGTACTTGAGGTAGGTTGACTGATTGGCTGGCAGGCAGATAGACAGGCAGGTAGATGGGCAGTGATAGACAGAAAGAAAGACAGACAAACAGACAGATTTATAGACAGATAGACAGACAGAGAGATAGATATAGAGATAGACAGAGAGATAGATTATATTCCACACGCAAAACGCACTGTCAGCTTCCAATACCAAAATCACTCCATATGGACGGACGGAATTATTCATAAGTTTAAATAAAAACTAAATATATATATACAACAGTTAAATTAATATAGTAACCGCTCTGCATACACCAATACATTTATACAACAGCCGAACTAATACACTCCCTCTCTGCGCACACCAAACAGCTGAATTAATGCACTCCCTCTCTGCGTACACCAAACAGCTGAATTAATGCACTCCCTCTCTGCATACACCAAACAGCTGAATTAATGCACTCCCTCTCTGCGTACACCAAACAGCTGAATTAATGCACTCCCTCTCTGCATACACCAAACAGCTGAATTAATACACTCCCTCTCTGCATACACCAAACAGCTGAATTAATGCACTCCCCTCTCTGCATACACCAGCACATTTATACATTACCTTCATCAACACAGCGAAGCTCAGTCAAATAACACATACCCATACGAACCAACTGTATTCAGATGCATCCACATATACACAAATTTTTAAACATACATGATGAATTAATACATTACCCACGCTGCATTTCATCACCAGCACAGTTCAACGTACCTGAAATTAAAAAAAAAATACATTAATTTACTGATGACATGGAAGGTAAAAAAATGGGAATGAGCAACAAGATAATGAACGCTCAGAAAAAAATATTGCAAAGTTTATCATTGACGATATTAATAACTCCTTCAATAAGCTGACTTTTTCTCGATTTTAATATGTGAAGGCATAAAAAAAAAATCTATACATAATATATTCTGTAAACAATCAACAGTTCACAAAAACAACAAGACAAACTCACCACCACCACCACCACAACAACAACACGACAAACTCACCACCACCACCACCACAACAACAACAACCACCACCACCACCACAACAACCACAACAACAACAACAGGGGTAAACAAAAGTGGTGTTAAAAATAAAGTGTTTATTGAAGCACATTTATTCCTGGGATATCTAGACCCCATTTGCATATGGGGAAAGTCAGGCCAGTCACAGAGGTCACACACACACACACACACACACACACACACACACACACACACACACACACACACACAATTTCATACATACATACAAGCATGAATGGGGTACATGAATAAAAATAGTCATGGGTGCGAAACATATACTGCATTCCCTCCCTCCCTCGCTCTCTCTCTCTCTCTCTCTCTCTCTCTCTCACACCCACCCACCCACACACACACACACAATTTTATATATATATATATATATATATATATATATATATATATACATATATAAATCTATCTATCTATCTATCTATCTATCTATATATATATATATATATATATATATATATATATATATATATATACCGTATGTAATACGCGACGAATCTCATGCATACACAAAGGGGTTACACACACACACACACACACACACACACAGGGTGATAAGTTGTGGGGGGTGTAGCGGGTAGTATTACAGTCGGGTGTAATTTGCCTCCACCTAGTTATTGTGCTCTCTCCCTCCCTCTCTCTCTCATATCTTCTTCCACCCCTCTCCCCCTCCTGCTTTTCACTCCCTCCCTCATTCCTCATTCTCTCCTCTTTCCCCATCCACATCCTCACAATCACCCCTCTTCCCCAATGCTCCTTCTTCACCACTCTCTTTTTCTTTTCACCCCCTCCCTCATTTTCTTCTCCACCTCCCACACAAATCATCTTTCCTCCTCCCCACCACCCTTTTCTCCCCCATGTACCCTCCCCACACTACTACTTCTCTTTCCTATCTTCCTCCAATTTCTCCTTCCTCCCTCACTCCACCCTTCTTTCTTTCACCCCTCCCTCCCTCTTCTTTCGCCCTCCTCTTTCTCCAACAATTCCTTCCTCCCTATTACATCATTCTCACCCACTTCCCAACCACAACCCCTCCCTCCCAACCCCCTTTTTTCCCCTTCTCCATTCCTCCTTCTTTCACCCCTCACACATTCCTCTCTCTTCCTCCTCCCTCTCCCACAATCACCCCTTCCTTCCCCCCATCCCTTCCTACTCCCCTCCCCCCAATTTGGTCCAGTTCCCCGGAAAATAGTGTAGTGGTTAGGTGACCCACACTCCACTGGACTGTGTGTGTGTGTGTGTGTGTGTGTGTGTGTGTGTGTGTGTGTGTGTGTGTGTGTGTGCGTCCTTGGTAATATGTACACAACCAATGAATAATACTTCCCTTGTGTACAGGATATGTGTACACTGTATGTATGTATGTATGTATGTATGTACACCTAATCAACATTATTTTTTTACAGGGATGAATATACATATCCATGAATTTGAAATTTTCCAAAAATCAATAATTCTCTCAAAAAACAGAAAAACTATTATAAACTCTCTCTCTCTCTCTCTCTCTTTGGTGCGAGGCCTACTAACACACACTTACACTACCAACACCCCACTCTATCCCTCAACCACACACCGCAACGCACTACTGACCGAGCCACCAATACTTGCCAACTCATCCTACTTACCACATACCTACTTACGGTACGTGTATTATATATGTCTGTTTACCTGTATCTATCACTCACCTACCTACCTACCTATCTACTTACCTCATTCAACACATTTGTGACCTCTCTACCTATTACCTTTCATTCATTTTAGTCTCTCTCTCTCTCTCTCTCTCTCTCTCTCTCTCTCTCCAATGGCCAGGTAATGCCTCTCCACCGCTATTGAGAACTGAGGCTAGAAGGGTTAGTAGGCTGGGAGGTAAGCAGTCGAGCAGGTAAAGAGGACGACAGGGAACTGGAGCAGGTTAGCAGATAATATTGGTAGGTAGGCAGATGTAAATGGAATAGACAGATAGATAGATAGATGGATAGCTAGGTAGATAGATAGATAGACTGATACAGATCGATTCAGACTGGCAGGTAGGTAGGTAAGGTAAACAAGTACTCAAGCTAGGTATATAGAAAGACAGGCTTACAAATGAGAGGCATAACAACACAAACCAACGACAGAAGCAGGGAGACATTACATGTGCGCTCTACCATAACACACACACACACACACACACACACACACACACACACACACACACACACACACACACAGATATAAAGATAGATATAAAACACAAGATCGTCTTCTAATCTTTCTTCTCCTCCTCCCCAGTACGTCTTCTTTCCCTTCTCACTTATCCATTCATCCTCTCCTCTCTTCCTCTTATAGCCCCCCTCCTCTCGTCTTCCTTTCCCTCCCTCTCTTCTCTCCACTTTCCTCCCCACTCCAGCTCTGGCCAAATGTCGGGAGTCAGCACCGTTTTATCACGTGCCCAGCGAGAGGAGTGGAGGGAGAATTAAGCTGGAGCGTTATTGAGAGCAGTCACAGGAGCGGCTACGGCTACGCTAAAAAAAACTCTCTTTTTCTTATTCTTGTTGCTATTCGATGCTTTTAATTCCATCCATTTATTTTCTCTCGTATTCTCGCTGGGTACGGACGCTCTCTAACACCTGTTCCTAATCAATATATTGTGCTTATTACACCTTATTCTCCTCGTCTGTGTTATACAAATTCTTCTAGTTTGGCCATACACTGCATAAACAGCGTACAGAAGGAGGTTAGCCAGCCGCACCCAAAAATAAATCGCTTGGGAAGAGGTGCTGGGGAGCTTCCTTAACCGACGAGATTACGGGCCTAGATTACTCAGTTCAAACATTTAAGGCAGAGTAAACAGACCTATTCGTATCTGCCACTCAATCCCCACATTAATTTAGAAAAATATTAAAATGCGAGAAAACAGAAGACATACGAATACACAGCAACCATATTATATTATCTTTCATTACCAAGAACCCCCCCAAAAAAAAAAAAAAAAAAAAAAAACTGAAATATACCTAAAATATATGGAATCTTGCGGCCCCAAATCTCATTTTCTTATATACGGATTGCTAAAGAAAATGGGGCTTGCCTACGATTTCACATTCTCTCCCCCCCTCTCTCTCTCTCTCTCTCTCTCTCTCTCTCTCTCTCACACACACACACACACACACACACACACACACAAAGGGGGTTTTAATATAGGATTTTTGACAATGCGCCTTTGATATCGTTTCGAATTTCATTTTTCCCGTAATATTCAACCATGGATTGCGGCATGGATTTGGCATCGTGGGTTGTAAGGGCGTCTGTGATTGGCTAAGCGTAAGCCAATCAGTAAAAGGGATTTGTGTGTGTGTGTGTGTGTGTGTGTGTGTGTGTGTGTGTGTGTGTGTGTGTGTGTGTGTGTGTGTGTGTGTGTGTGTGTGTGTGTGTGAATATCTGCTTTTGTACATTTTATTCTCTCTCTCTCTCTCCTACCAACCAACTCCAAACACACCACCCTAACTACCTACTTACATACCAACGTACATTTCTTTACCCACCTACCTACCAACACACCTAACTTCCTACCAACCGACCCATCTCCCTACTAACATAATATTTCGCCTCTCTACCTACCTACATCCTACCTACCTCTATTGTAAGTATCCATTTCCAGCGGTTATATATACATGAATTATTGATGACGCTGAAGAAAGGAAGAAAGAGAGGAAAAGGGCGAGAAAGAAGGTGAAGAAAGAACCGGATATGAACAAGAGGGAGCGAGGGGGAGAGAGAGAGAAAGAGGGAGCGAGGGAGGGAGGGAAGGAAGTTATGGAGTGGAAACTGTATGTGAGAAGGAGGGAGAGAGGAGAGGGAGGGAAAGGTGAGGGGGTGGAGGACTGAAAAGATGAAAGGAAAGAGTACAGGAGTGGAGAGGAGAGAAAACCGGAGGGGAGGAGAGAAGAGGAGAGGAAAGGAGGAAGAGTGAGGGAAGGAAGGAGAGAAGGAAGGGAAGAGGAGAAGGAGGGAGGAAAGTGGGGGGAGGGAGGTAGGAAACTTGGGAGGGAAGGATTATCTAGTATCATCCTGCTTTATAAACTCTTCCAGCTTCCTGTCCACTGTGTGTGTGTGTGTGTGTGTGTGTGTGTGTGTGTGTGTGTGTGTGTGTGTGAGAGAGAGAGAGAGAGAGAGAGAGAGAGAGAGAGAGAGAGAGAGAGAGAGAGAGCATGCGGTACCACGGCTTTAATGCTCACGAAATATCATAAGGAAGAAGGAGGAGAAGGAGGAGGAGGAGGAGGAGAGAATAGAGAAAGAGGAAGTAGGGAACCGCAAGAGAGCCATACATTAGAGGACAAAGAGGGAGGGGACAGTAAGGAGAACAGGAAGATGTAAACAAGACACTACGACACACCGACCACTACACTCTACGGGGAGGAGGAGGAAAAGGAGGAGGAGGAGGAGGAGGAAGAGGAGGAGGAGGAGGAGGGGAATACATGTGAAAAAGTAGGACGATAATAAGTAAAATGCGCAACTGAATATATGAAGCACTGGCAACACCTGAAGAAAAGGAAGGCAAAGATGATGATGAGTTGAAGGAGATGAGGGGAAAAAAATAGGGAGGAGGAGGAGGACAAGAGATACAGGTAAAGAGGGAGGGAAGGGGACAAGGAGAATCTTCAAAAGCCCTACTCTGAAAACACACACACACACACACACACACACACACACACACACACACACACACACACACACACACACACATTAAAACCCACAAACACCCCGACCCTACACATACATAACACCACAGAGGAAAAAAAAACACATAAAATCCCCCAAAAGAAAAATGAGAGAAAAAAAAAAAAAATCCCTCCGTCAGTGAAGTCAGGTATCGAGGGCTTCATTAAGAGGTATTTGCTCGTGTTGAAAGGGCGAGGAGGCGGTAAAGAAGAGGTAGGAACACTCTCATCACGGGCCAGACAACGCCAGTGGAGGGGGCTTTTATGCTGAGGTAAACAGGACGAACCAGCTCCTTTTCTTTGCCTTCTATCCTGTTTACCTACCCACCTACCTTCCTAACCTACCTCCTTTTCTTCACCTACCCATCTACTTTTCTAATCTACCTCCTTTCCTTCCCTCCTATCCTGTTTACCTACCCACCTACCTTCCTAACCCTTCTCTTTTCCTTCCTTTCTTTCCTGTTTACCTACCCACCTACCTTCCTAACCCATCTCTTTTCCTTCCTTTCTATCCTGTTTACCTACCCACCTACCTTCCTAACCTACCTCCTTTCCTTCCCTTCTATCCTATTTACCTACCCATCTACCTCCCTAACCTACCTCGTTTTCTTCTACCTACTTACCTAGCCTATCTACTTACCTACCTACTTACCAAGGCTACCCACGTCCACTTCTACTCTATCCTCGGTCTACTTACCTTCCATTCATCAGCCTAAAAATACCTATTCTTATCTATACCTTCCTACCTACCTATGTAAAACTACTAGATTATCTTTTCTTCCCACCTACCTTCCTTGAGCTAAAAAAATTTCATGTTTACCTCTCTCTCTCTCTCTACGAGGAATATAAGTCACACTCTCATCACTGGCAGACAAGGCAACTGAAGAGGGCTTTTATACTACTGTAAACAAACCTACCTAAGTCCTTTCCTCTCTCTTCTATCCTCGGTCTACTAGCCTACCTTGATTCCCCCCTTCTCCCTCTCTCTCTCTCTCTGACCTACTGCCTTCCTTCAGCCTCAAACTACGTACTTCAGCATTTCTATTTATTTATTTCAGCTTCATCTTTCTTCCTGTTGTTAATTTAGCATCTACCATTAACTGACATCATCAACTACTCAATTTTTTGTTTTTACTTCTTCCTAAAATTCCTATCTTTTCTTGATTTTCTTTCATGTCATTTTTTATCATTTTATCCCGGATTTCACCACCTTTTTCCTCCCTAATATTCCGATTCCTTCTTCATTCTCTTTCATTATTTTTTTTTTTTTAAGTTTTATCACAGCGTTCACCCTCTTTTCTCTCTTGCTTTACTTCAGACCCTTTGGCGCCTCTTTTATCTTTAACTCAAAAGTTTAAAATTCCCCCTTTCTCTCAACTGCTTCCTCGTAATTCTCTCTCAAAGTTCCTGCTATCATCTTCACTCGTCTGCCTCTTTACCGAGTCCTTCACCTCTTTTCCTCCTCAAGTCTCTCTTCACTCTCTTTGCTGCCCCTCTTTTTTCCCCTTTCCTTCAGTAAGACTTTAGAGCAACTCTTCTCCCCACAAACACCACTCCATTCGCATTCACAACTTACCACCACCACCACCACCACCACACATCAACATCACTACTATCCTCATCATCATCATCATCATCATCATCATCTTCATCATCTTCATCATCACTATCATCATCATCATCATCATCATGCTATTCCCTGTACTTCGATTACGACTCTACTTATGAAATACCTTTTGCAGTCGAGGCAGTTAAGAAAAAAAAGGGGGGGGGGAGAGGGTTAACTTCCATTACTAAGAAAACGATAACAAATGGATAGATAGATTTATAAACAATAGATAAATAGGCAGATGATAGATATACGGATAGACTGACCAAGGAAAACGGGCCACTCGTCTTTTTCCTAACCTGCTCCTCTCTTTCATCTTTCCTCATTAAGGCCTCCTCTCTCTCCCCCCCCCCTCTCTCTCTCTCTCTCTCTCAAACAGCCATTAACAGCGCCTTTTCCCCGTAAGACTGGAACAAACCGAACCATTGTTGGACCGGGACCCTGGCACAATGGTCCTCTTTGGTTCACGGACCGAAATTTGGCGTTGGCCTACCGCAGTGGGTCCATGAAGGGAGTTTTTTAGGGAGTTAGGGAGAGAGGGAGGATATACAAAGGATGGAAGGGATGTGGGGTGGTGATGGCAGGAAGGAGAGAGAGAGAGAGAGAGAGAGAGAGAGAGAGAGAGAGAGAGAGAGAGAGAGAGAGAGAGAGTTGCGTAAGTTCAAGGGCTATGCGGATATTAAGGTTACAATGGAAAGGTTTGGCGTTATTATTAAAAAAAAAGGTTACCCCTCAACCACGGAATAACTGAGAGAGAGAGAGAGAGAGAGAGAGAAAGTGTGTGTGTGTGTGTGTGTGTGTGTGTGTGTGTGTGTGTGTGTGTGTGTGTGTGTGTGAATCGTAACTACAAACCTACTAAAAGAAGGGAAAAGGGACGGAAAGGGTTAACAAAGGGAGAAGGGGGAGGAAGACAGCAGGAGAGATGGCGTGGGGAGGAGAGGGGAATGGGATGGAAGAGAAGGGAGAAGAGGGGAAGGGAGGCGGAGAGGGAAGAGACACCATGTATGGAAGGGCGTAGAGAGGGAAGGGAGGGGGAAAGAAGGGGAATATGAAGAGAAGCAAAGGAGAAAAAGAGGAGGAAGGAGTAAAGGAGGAAGAGAAGTAGGGAGAGAAAGGGGGGAAAGGGGAAATGATGCAGAGGGAAGAAGGGATGAAGAAGGAAGGAGAAAGGGTAGAGGACATGTTACATAACACTCTCCCCTCCCTTTACCTCTCCCTCCCATCACCCCCTCCCCTTTCCTCTCGCTCCTCCTTACCTCTCCCTCCCTTCCCTCTTCCCCTACCCATTCTATCATGGCCAAGAATTACCTATTGACCCGATCTCACCCCCCCGTTCCCTCTCCCCCTTTCATCTCTTCCCCTCCCCTTTTCTTCACGCTTTGCTCTCTCTCTCTCTCTCTCCCCACTGCCAGAGGTGCCCTAAAACAGCCAGGGGTCTTAAATTACCCTTAAGGTCTTTTGCAGCTCTCTATTCTCTTCTGTCTTTCACTCCTTTCCTTCTCTCCCTTCCTCCTTGCTTTTCTCCCTTTCTATTCCTTCCTTTTGTCTCTCTCCCTTTCCTCATTCCTCTCTCTCTCTCCATTCTATTCCGTCTGTCCTTCCCTTTCACTCCCCCCCCCCACCTTTCTCTCCTCCTCTCCCAAACTTCCCTCCACTCTCCCTCTTCCTTACTTTTCTTCCTCTCTCACCGTCTTCTCTATTTCTTCGCTCTCTTCCTCCCTCTCCCCTCCTTACTTCCTTCCCTCCCCAATCCTTTCCCACCCCCCCCTTTCAATTCCTACGCTCCTCCCCTCCCTCTTCTCTCTCTCTCCTTCCCCATTCCTTTTCCTCCCACCTTTCCCACTCCCCCCCCCTCTTTCAATCCGTACACTCCTCCCTCCCCCCTCCCCTTCTCTCCTCCCCTCCCTATATCTCTCCCACCTTTTTTATTTCCCCCCTACCTTTCAATTCCTACGTTCCTCCCCTCCCCTGCCTTCCCCTTCTCTCTCCCCCTCCCCTTCCCCTCCCTAAAACAGTAAGGGGTCCCGAATCAGCCTTAGGGGGCCTTGCAAGTCTCCAGGGGGGGCAGCGTGAGACTAAGGGCCCACAGTGGGGTAGAGGACGAGGCGGGGGGGCATGATGGCACGATAGATAGAGGCACGGAAGGGTAGATAGAGGGGGATAGAGGACGGGTAGGGGAAGGTGGAGATAGATAGAGGTGTGGATGGGTAGACAGAGGGGGATAGAGGATGGGTAGGGGGAAGGTTGATTTAGACAGAAGTGTGGATGGGTATATAGAGGTAGAGATCATGCAGGATGACTCGATAGATAGAAGGCCAGACGGATAGATATGAGGGGTAATGGACAGCATGGGATAGGATGGGAGGAGGAAAGGGTGAATAGGAGAATGGATGAGTGAGTGAGAAGCGAGGTGGATGGTGTGCTTGATGGAATGATTGATCGCTGTAGATAGATAAACAGATAGATTACAACACATCAATACAATTATAGACAGACAAAGAGTAATACAAAGACACACCATTTTCGTTCAAGATGTTAATGCTTACTCTTCTCTCTCTCTCTCTCTCTCTCTCTCTCTCTCCCGGCACCAAAACCTCATTCACTCATTTTTTTACCACAGTGCCTAAGGTCTGTTTTCTTATTTTCTCTCTCTCTTTTTTCTTTTTTTCTCTCTTCCCTTCCCTGCGTGTGATCATTAAAGAGAGAGACCCCCCAGGTGAGCGAGGGGTCCTGTCTTTAATTCATTACCTGCTGAACTTCCAAGGTTGCCGCTCTCTCTCTCTCTCTCTCTCTCTCTCTCTCTCTCTCTCTCTCTCATTTCTTCCATCTTCCCAACACACTTCTTTCTCCCCATCTGTCCTACCTCTCCTCTTCAGTTCCTTAAACTTCACTCCCGTCATCTTCCTCATTCTTTCCCTCCTCCCTCCCTCTCTTTCTTTCCCCTTTCTCTCCAAGATCCCTCCTTTCTCTCCGTTTTCTCTCCCATTTCTTTCCTCCTCCACCTAGCACCTCAAGCCCTGGAGAGATCAGACTGGCTTCACCCTTGGATTACCCCTCCATCCATCTCTCCCTTCCCTCCTTTCCACTTTTCTCTCCCTTCTCCTCCACTTTCCCGTTCGCTCTCTCCCTTAACCTTCCTTTCTACTTCTTTTCCACTCTCCCTTTTCCTCCCTTTCCACTTCTCCCCTCTCGTTTTCTCTCTCTTCCTTCTTTTTACCTTTCCTCCACTCTTCCTTCCTTCTCCCTTTCTGCTTCTCCATCTTCCTCCCTTCTCCCTTCCATTTCCTACGTGTCTTTCCATTCCCTTTCCACTTTTCCATTTTATGGTTTGTTAAAGAAAAATTCACGGGATATTATTATTATTACCGGTATTATTATTATTATTATTATTATCACTGCTACTACTAATACTATTACTATTATTATCACCATCATCACCATCACTATTTCCCATTACCCCCAGCACCACCCAGAGGCTCTCAGCAGTTTCCCCACATCACCTTGCTTTCATTCCAGCCAGCTTACCATCAAGACGCCTGGGGCCTTTTTCCCCTTCCGCCACCTCCCTCCTCATCAACGCCTCCAAGCTCTTTCATAGCCTGGATTTTTTTTTTTCCAGTTAAATGCATGTTTTGTGTTATAGATTTTTTTTCCCCCTTAACTCTGCAGCTTTTCGTCCACGTCAGCAATATTGTTTTTTGAGTATGTATGTACCTTGTATTTTATTCAGCCTGATATCTTGTACCCGCAGCGTGGAATTACGCATTATTCACTATCTTCTTCACTTTTTAAAGGCAACTCCCATATTTTATGTGCATATTCATTTCTATTTTGTCTTCCACTAAAATCAACTTTTTTGCATTACACATTCATGCTAACTTTCCTTATCTGTTTGTTTTCTTTAATCAACACGTATTTTTACACATATTCATGCATGTTTTCCAAAGTCTCTCTCTCTCTCTCATTTTGGGCAGCTCTCTCTTAAATTTCACGGGACTCATAACTCACAAGCACCTCTCTTAAAAGTCTAAACTGCTTGCCGTTTCGTTCAGGTTGGCGTCAATTGATTTTACCTGCCCATGTGGAGAGGATGGTGAGTGAGAGACTGACGAGGAGAGTGTATGTGAGTGAAGTGGAGGGGCCAAGTTAGGCTGAGGGGGGTGTATGCAACTCTCTCTCTCTCTCTCTCTCTTTAATTCCAGGCGGGTCTCTTAAATCCCACGCTGGGCTACATTCTGCAACTGCAAGCCGCTTTCTCCTGCAGCAGTTTCCATTTTTCATTTGCCTGGTGTTGTTGTTATTGTTTGTTTGTTTTTTTTGCTGTTACCTGCACCCATCACTACTAAGCCCTTTTATATTTTTATTGTTACTGTCGACACGTGGTTTATACGGTGTGTGTGTGTGTGTGTGTGTGTGTGTGTGTGTGTGTGTGTGTGTGTGTGTGTGTGTGAGAGAGAGAGAAAGAGAGAGAGATCTTATTCCTAATACTATTAATACATTTGTAAATAAAATCAATTATGCACCCTTTTACCCTGCTTCTATTCCCAACACTTTTACAGTATGATACGCATTCTCGGATCCCTTGTGGTGGAGCTGAGAATTGGGAAGGCTTGCATGTTAAAATAATGGATAGGTGGCCATTTCAGTGGGTACACCAATATCATAGTTTCTCCTCTTTTCCTATTCTCCTTTTACTGTTTGACTTCATATCCTCTCCACACCTACTCTACACCTCCCTCCACTTTCATTCCCAGACTCTATCCTCCTATTCATCTATTTCTTTATCCATATCTACGCCTTCGCCTTCCTATCCTTCTTTTCGTATCTTCACTTTTTCTCTCCTTTCCTCCCCATTTGCATCTCCCACTTCCATTCCTCCTTCCATTCACACATGCTGTTCTTCCATCTATCCTTCCATCCATCCACCCCTGCTGGCCTCATCCCAAGACTCTCCACACCTATCCTTCCATCCATCCCCTGCTATCCTCATCCATCGCGTGTATCCCCCTGAGCCGTAGCGGACAGGGGCATCCATCCCCCCAGATCCCGCCATCCATAGGGACTAAGGCTGGACCCTCTGGGACACCCAAACCCCCCTCCCTCCCCCTCCCTTGCACCCTCAATCCCCCTCCTTCCTGCTCCCTCATCCCTTGCAGTCTCATACCCGCTCCTTCCTGCTCCCTTATCCCCTTCCTTGCACCCTCAACCCCCCCTCCTTCCGCTCCCTCATCCCCTCCCTTGCACCCTCATAACCCCTTCTTCCCACTTCCTCAACCCCCTCCCTTGCACCCTCACGCCTCTCCCTCTTGATCCCTCACCCTCTCCCTTGCACTCTCCCCCTCCCCACTCGTTCCCGCTCCCTCACCACCAACTTCTCCCTAATTCTGGCCTTCTCTCCCTTTTGTTCCCACGTATGTCTGTGATCTCCGGAATGAAATGTTAAATACTTCCTTCACTCTTCTCTCGCATTGAACCTAATTGTTAACAATGACGCGAAGAGCACCACGCAAGTAAGAATTCCAGTACTATTTCATTTTCCCCTCTGTTATCACCTCTTTCCTTGCCTTCTTTACTCCGTCTTTGGTGTGTGTGTGTGTGTGTGTGTGTGTAGACAGATACAGATAGACACAGATTGATAGATATAATATTTTCTATACATATATTACAATCTTCCAGTCCCATTTCACCAGTCCCTCCCTGTAACTCCTCGCTACTGTATTTCGCCCTATTTCCCCTCCCCTTCCCCCTGCTTCCCTCCCTACCTTCTCCCCTCGTCTCTCCCCCAGCAGGCAATAACATTAGGCAATTAAAGGCACCAGCAACCTTGTCTCCCCACACCAGCCTCCCACTTAAGAGATCTGACCAAAATGACCTAACAGAATCAGAGTGGGGGAGGGGAGAGGGGAGGAGATGTGTGTAGTGGGGAGGAAAGGGAAAGAGATGTAGGAAGTAGGGAGGAAAGACAGAAAGAAGGGGAGGATTGGTAGGGAGAGGGAGGGGAAGAGATATGGAAAGTGGGGAGGAAAGACAGAATGAAGGGGGAATTGGGAGGGAGAGGGAAGGGAAGAGATGTGGGAGGTGGGGAGGAAAGAAAGGAAAGATAAAGGGAAAAGGGGGGAAATGGAGAGGGAGGAATAGATGGATGGATGGAAGGACGGATGAAAGGGAGGAGAGGAGGGGCAGAGGGTGTAAGGGAGAGACGGTGGGAAGAAAAATAAAAAGGGAGAAAGAAGGAATAAGAAAAGGAGAGGAGTAAGGAAAAAGTGAGAGAGAGAGAGAGAGAGAGAGAGAGAGAGAGAGAGAGAGAGAGAGAGAGAGAGAGAGAGAGAGAGAGAGAGAGAGAGAGAGAGAGAGAGAGTACCGTGGGGAGATGGTGAGAGGAAGATAAAGGTAAGAGGGGAGGAGAGGGGAAAGATAAGACTAACTCTCTCTCTCTCTCTCTCTCTCTCTCAGGTTAGGAGGTAATGGAGAAAGATGGGCACAATCGTTCGCTGGAGAGGAAAGGAGAGAGGAAAGGAAATTGGAGAGAGGGAGGGAGGAGGAAGGGTGGAGGAAAAGAAAGGGAGGCTAAATGATATCGTAAGGTACTGATTACAACAAAATACACAGACCTATATCGCTGTGTAAAATAATAATAATAATAATAATAATAATAATAATGATAATAATGATAATAATAATAATAATAATATCCATCATCATAGAGTATACAATCTCTCTCTCTCACTCTCTCCCTCCCTCCCTCCCCTTCCTAATATACAATCACTCCTTCACTCCCTCCCTCCCTCCCTCCCCTTCCCCCTCTCTATCTATGCAATTCCTACTCCAATCCTCCCTTCCCCTTCTCTCTTTATCTGCATCTTCTACCGGGAAACTGACGAAATGACAAAGCCAGTAGGAGGAAATTGGATTTTTCTCCTCTCTCTCTCTCTCTCTCTCTCTCTCTCTCTCTCTCTCTCTCTCCCCAAAGCGAGGTATTTTTAAAAGACACTGACGTTAGCCATTTTTTAGTGTCATGTCATCAACACACATTAAGAGAGAGAGAGAGAGAGAGAGAGAGAGAGAGAGAGAGAGAGAGACAGGGCACAATAACTCTCCCAATACGAAATCCAACGCGAAAAAAAAAGCGAGAAGTGAATGAATGAATGAATGAATGAATGGATGAAAAAACAGGAGAGATTGACAGCCAGACAGATGGATAGATAACAGACAGACAGACTGAGGGATGGATAGATAAAATAAACTTCAAGAACGCAAAAAAAAAAAAAAAAACGAGGACGAAGAGGAGGATAAAAAAAAGGAGAAGGATCAAGAAACGAAAATGGGAAGAAAACTAAGCACGCGCAACTCTCACCTGCCTCAATATGTAGTTATAATTTTTTGACAAGTCGACATTTGGAAATACAGGAAAATTACCCATAACAACCACAACTACCACAACCAATCTCCTGTAACTACCACAATTACACCTACCCAGCCACTGCAATTATAACTTCCACACAACTACCATCTACCTCTACCTGCCACCACCACAACATATTTCTCTACTATGCCTTATCTCAACTATCATCATCATCCTCATCATTACCACCGTCGATACTTCCATCATCATCATCATCATTATTATTACCACTGCCACCGCCATCATCATCATCATCATCATCGTCATCATTACTACCACCACCACCGCCATCATCATCATCATCGTCATCATTACTACCACCGCCATCATCATCATCATCATCAATATTACTGCCATCACTGCCATCCTCATCATCATCATCATCATTAGGCTAGTGTCACTCTCTGTCCCTTAATATTTCTCTCTCCTCTCTTCATGGGGTGGGGGGGAGAGGAGAAATAAATGGAGGGGTAAAGGGAATGGGGAGATAGGAAGGGGAGAAGCAGGGGAAGATATGGTGGGAGGTATAGAGGTGAGAAGGGGAGACGGAAGGTGGTAGAAGAGGGAGAGATGGGGGAGGGAGGAAAACGGGTAGGAGGAAATATGGAGAGAGAGAGAGAGAGAGAGAGAGAGAGAGAGAGAGAGAGAGAGAGAGAGAGAGAGAGAGAGAGAGAGAGAGAGAGAGAGAGAGAGAATGGGGCATAGGAAGGAAGGAGGGGAAGAAGAGAGGAAGAGGTAGGAGGAGGAGGAGAAGTGGAGGAAGGGAGGAGGAAGGGGAGGGGGAGGGAGGCAAAACAAGACCGTAGCGACCCCTGGCATCAACGGTGGAGGTGAAAACAAGATGGCGGCGCGGCGAGGTGAGGTTAGCGCACTGGGTAGGACTGTGCGCGTTCTCGGGATGCCGGGAGGAAGGACTGCGCGGTGTGCGGATGCCTGTGTGGATGGACAGGTGGATGGGAGGGAAGATGGATGGATGAGAAGGGGATTGGATGGAGGGGAGATGAGTGGATGGATAGATGGAAGGAAGGACGGACGATAAAAAGAATGCGCGATCTAGGGATGCCTGAGTGGATGAAATGGTGAATGGGAGGGAAGGAAGGAAGGAAGGAAGGAAGGAAAGACTGCGCGGTCTGCAAATGGCTGAGTGGGTGAAAAGGTGAACGGAAGGGAGAGACGAAGGACGGATGTGGGGGAGAAAGGATGGATGGATGGATGGATGGATGAGAGCAAAGGTAGCGTGGTGTGAAGATGCTTGTGTAGATGAAGGGATGGATGGCAAGGAGAAAGAAAGAATGGAAGGGAGGAAAAACAAAAAGAAGGATGGAAGGATGGCGAGAAGTAGGAAGGAGGAGGGAGGGTTGAGAACGAAGGAGAGATTAGAAGAAGGATGGGGATCTTGAGAGGAGGAAGGAAGATGCTTGATATGGGTCGTGAGATATTCTAAGGTGCTACTCATCCCTAAACGCCCCCTCTCTCTCTCTCTCTCTCAGCCCTCCTTCCTATCTTAATCTCCCCTTCATCTCCCACTTCACTTTCCCCTTATCTTCCTCACCTCCCCTCTCTTCCTCGCCATTTCCTCCCTCCCTCACACACACACACACACACACACACACACACACACACACACACACACACACACACACACACACACACATCATGCATCACCACTCCCCTGCCCACCCAAAAAATAATGTTCTACCTCTGTTACTATTTAATAACCTTGTCCATTTCAAATACTTATCGCTGTTGTAAAAGAAGAAAATTGATTCGAATTCCTTTTAGAAGCAACAAAAAATTCTATTACAGTCTCTCTCTCTCTCTCTCTCTCTCTCTCTCTCTCATCTGGGTTACTTGGCAAGTTTTTTTTTTTTTCGTTGTGGTGTGCTGCTGTTGCTTGAGAGAGAGAGAGAGGTGTGTGTGTGTGTGTGTGTGTGTGTGTGTGTGTGTGTGTGTGTGTGTGTGTGTGTGTGTGTGTGTGTGTGTGTGTGTGTGTGTGTGTTTACATGTGCATCACGTGTTCAGCAGCGGAACAAGAGATTCTGGGAGTGTCATTTGTTTCTTGGTCTTGCTTCAACTATCATCTTTTATTGTATTTCCTCTCTCTCTCTCTCTCTCTCTCACACACACACACACACACACAATTACACCTTCCTTCTCTTTACTCCTCTCTCACTTATTTTCCCTTCCTTTTTCTTTCCTCTCCTCGTCACCTTTCCCCCCACTCCTTCTCTCCCTTCCTTCCCCCCTACTATTCTAATTCTCTCCGTCTCTCACCTCTTCCTCTCTAACCTGTTCTTACAACACCTTTCATCATTCGCTCTCTCCCCCTCTCTGCCTCCCTCACATACCCTCTCCCACTCAATTCTCTCCTTCCTTCTCTCCCTTCATGTTCTCTCTCTCTCTCTCTTCCTCTCCCTCCCTCCCCCACTCTCTCCTCTCCATCCCATCTCTCACCTCTCTCTTCCTAACCCTCTCTTACAACACCTTTCATCTCCCGCTCTTCCTCTCTCTCCTTCCCTCCCTCCCTCTCTCCCTCCGGCCCTCCCCCCACCAATTTCTCCCTGGCCACCCTGAGGGCTCCCTAATTTTCACACCCTTGCGCTACACCCCCTTTTTTTCCTTCCTCCATCACCTTGCTCCTCCCTGTCTTCCCTCCCTCCCTCTCCCTCTCTTCTTCTCTCTTTCTCACTATTCTCTTCTTGCAGCTTCTTCTCCCTCCTTCTCCCTATCTGTATTTTTCCTCCCTCCTTCTCCCTATCTGTATTTTTCCTCACTCTTTCTCCCTTCCTCCTTTTTCTCTTCTCCATTTTCCTTCATCTCTTTCTTCATGTTTTCCTACCTCCTTCTCCCTCTCTTCAATTTTCCTTTCTCTCTCCCTCCACCTTGCATCCTCCTCCACTCCCTTCCTCTCTCCATCACCTCCCTCCCTGAGTTCACTCCCCTTCTTGTCTAATTCTATTACCAGTTTCTCGTTTAGTCATATTATCTTTATTTTCACTCTCTCTCTCTCTCTCTCTCTCCCGTAAATCAAGTCAGGTCTTTGAGCGACTTGGCCGGTACAAAACAGTAATAATGGAAGACGGTTTAAGGAGAGAGTGGGGGAGGGAGGGAGAAGGGAGAGATGGAGGGGGGAGGAGAGGTAAGGAAGGAGCTAGGCAGGTAGGAGTAAGAAGGCTGAGTATGCAAGGAAGGAGGAGGACGGAGGGAAGAAAAGGAAGAGGGAAGGTAAAGGAAGGAGAAGTTCAAGGAGTATAAAGGAAACAAAACATCAACAGACCAGTTCGTCCTTTCGTGGGGAGGGAAGGGAGGAATGAAGGTAGCCTAAAGAAAGCTGCGAAGGGAGAGAGGTGGACAGCAAGGAGGGATGTAGCTTATGAAAGGAAGGAGGGAAGAAAGACTGTAAGAATGTACGATAATGAAAGAAGAGAAGGACGGGAAGAAAGGAGTATGAGAAGTAATGAGTGAAGATAAAGGTAAAAGATGTTCTAGGGATGGCAGGAAAGTCAGGAGAGGGGAGGGGGTAGGGTTAAAGGAGGAAGGGAGGGAAGAAAGGTGGAAGGAAAGAAGGGAGCAAGAATCGGAGAGGCCTGAGAGAGGGAAGCAGGTTAGAATACATCAGGTTAAGGTGAGTAAGGGAGAACGAAGGGAGGAAAGGTGTGAAAGAAGAGTATAAAGGTTAATGCAAGGAGTCAGATTTTGCAGTACCAAGGCTGAACGATGGCAGCCACGAAAGGCGGGTAAAGGTGATAAAATCGGTACTACGGTAGACTATATGACTTAATAAAGGAAAAAAGGAAAAATGAAAGAAAATGTCAAGAAAAAAGAGGGCCGAGAATTACGTAAAAAGGGTAGGCATGACTACAAAAGTGGTACACCGGGCGAAAAAGGGCAGGTACAAAGGGTGGGCAGAGCTGAAAAAGGGCAGGGCATATAGAGGGTGAAAAGGCCAAGTACAATGGGTGAAAAAGGCCAGGTACAAAGGGTGAAAAAGGGCAGGTACAATGGGTGAAAAAGGCCAGGTACAAAGGGTGAAAAAGGGCAGGTACAAAGGGTGAAAAAGGCCAGGTACAAAGGGTTGGTATCAAGGTGGGTGCCGGGCCTCACCTGGGGGCTGGGAGAGTACAGGTGAAATCATACCGACTCACACACCCGTCTACCTTAATTATTTCTTCTCTCTCTCTCTCTCTCTCTCTCTCTCTCTCTCT
Organism: Coenobita brevimanus; assembly: GCF_032717465.1. Classification (NCBI taxonomy): domain Eukaryota; kingdom Metazoa; phylum Arthropoda; class Malacostraca; order Decapoda; family Coenobitidae; genus Coenobita; species Coenobita brevimanus. The sequence goes on from NC_137020.1 coordinate 33,259,412, forward strand.
CTCTCTCTCTCTCTCACGGGTTGCAAGATGGCGTCTCTTATATTCTATTTCTGCAACCGTCAGATAATCCTACTTAGCTTCTGGCGCCTAGTATTCTCCCTAGCACCTCTTCCTTAGCGATTTATTGCTGGATATAGCTGGCTAAAATCACACTACATTATTTATGCTTAGTATCGTGCTATCTGAATGATTTAAATGGCACAGGAGAGGACAGCAAGGAGAAATAAGCAAAACTAAATCGCTCAGGAAGAGGTGTTAGGGAGCTTCCATAACCCACGAGAATACGGCATCATTATCTTGTTCATCTACCCTTCCAACATGTCGTTTTCATCTGTCACTAACATCGCCTCTATCTCTTTCTACAATCTTCAATTCATCTACTGTCTTATCGAACTGATCTATTTCTTCATCCTCAATCATCCACTTCTTATCGTGTTATTCATCTATTTTTTCCCCTATTATTTTGCTGCCCTTTGCGTGTACTCAGCCAGAGTTCCTAGTTCTGTGCACATGGTTACACTGAAATTACCCTGTGTAGTCTGGTGTGTGTGTGTGTGTGTGTGTGTGTGTGTGTGTGTGTGTGTGTGTGTATACGGCAGGCTAATATCCTTTTCTAAGTTATTTATGCAGATGAAGGCGATCTTTGTAAAATAGAACGGGAGAGTAAGGTCTAATTAACAAAATAAACCACCTAAGAAAAGGTGTTTGGGAGAGAGGAAAGAAGGGAATATAAAAAGTCACCGTCCTGAGGGAAATCGGGAAGAAAAATACCGTAGAGAAATAAAAGACACAGTAAAGTTAAGGTTATAGAGACACAATGAAAATGAGAGAAATTAAGAAGCTAAAAGTTAAGAGATGAGAAGAATTAAAGACGAAGTTAAGATGAGGAAGAGAGTAATGAATGAGCGGAGATAGTGCATGATAAGGAGGGGAGAGAAGAGGAGAGGAGAGGAGAGGAGAGGAGAGATGTGAAGAGAAGAGAAGGAAGGTCAGGAAACAGATGAGGAAAGAAAAAGGGGAGAAGTAGAGAAAAAGAGGAGAGAACAGATGACAGGAAGAGAGGGAGGGGAAATGATACGAGAAAAGAGTGTGAAGGAGGGTGGTGAGGGAAGGGATAGGAGAGGTGCATCAGAGAGAGAAGAGAAGGACGAGTAAAAGAGAAAGGGGTTGAGTGGGGAACAGAAGAGAAGAGGAAATAAGGAAAGACAGAAGAGGATGGGTGGGGGTTAGAGAAAGAATATCACAGAAAGAGAAACACTGACAGCAAAGGGAGAGAAGAGACGAGAGGAGGAGAAAAGAGGAGAGGAGAGAAGAGGAGATGAGAGAAGAGGAAGGGTATAAGGGGAGAAAAGAGGGGTGATGGGGGTGTGGGGTGGGGGGTGAGGGTAATGACAGACCTACCCCGCTGCCCCTGGCGATACCCTGACGCCGCATCACACCTACCACACTACCCTACCACACCACACTACCACACTACCCTACCACACCACACCACCACACAACCTTACTACACCACACTACCACACAACCTTACTACACCACACTACCACAATACACCACACCACCACTCAACCTTACTACACCACACTACCACACACTTGACCACTTCAGTACCTGCCACGCTGCCATACCACATGAGTCATGAGTACAGAATTACACTTAGTACATCCAAGTGCACTACACCACCAACCGCACTACCACACCACCACACATATACTTCACCACCACACCTACCACACTAATTCAGCTGCAAGTAGCCTACACAACTAACCACATCCAGAGAAAACTGAACATGGTACGAAATAACAATAACGATTAGTGTTACTGCTGTCAGTATTCTTATAAACATGGAAGAGAGAGAGAGAGAGAGAGAGAGAGAGAGAGAGAGAGAGAGAGAGAGAGAGAGAGAGAGAGAGAGAGAGAGAGAGAGAGAGAGAGAGAATTATGACTGGGGAACTAGGCTGCAGGGCATATAGGCTGCGGATAACCCTACCTACCTATACCTCACCTTCCACCCTATATGAGTATTAGGAGAGACGGGGTGTGTCAAGAAATACAGTAGTAAAATCATTGCACAGACATACATAAGCAAAGACAGATGAATGAATAAAAAAATGCGTAAATAAATGAGAAAGTAAACGTACACCAGAATTATGTGACAAGAGAAAAAAAAAAACAGCAAACCAAGACTCCAAACACACCAATTGAATGATATACACCAGACCAAAGAACACCAGTAAAGAAAAATATAGGAGAAAGAAGGAAAAAGAAAGGGAGAAAAAGAAAGACAGAAATTAATGAAAAAAGATAACGTCAGAATACCCACACAGAGAAGAGCAGTTCAGAGATTGACACCAGCAATATCTGGAATCATAAAACTCACCTACACGAAAAAGAGTGACTTAAAAAAAAAGTGTCATAACGAAAGCAGAATAATGCTAAAGGTGAGAGAGAACAAGAGGCCAGACAGCAACACCAACGCCGTACAATGTGACCTCTCATGACCTTGAACTCTGACCTAACAAGGGCAAACGAGGTACATGGTAGGTGACGTCACAGACCCACCCACACCCAAACAGCAAGTCAAAATTCAGTATCTGTTGACCTCTGTTTCTCTCTATCTCGCCACGTGACCTATCCTACCTGTGACCTTCACCTCTGACCTAACACCAGGTAACATGTCCACAGCAGGTGAAGTTGCAGCTCCATCCACAGCCAAACACGGGGTCAAAAGTGAGCAAATGTTGAACACTTTACTCTCTCTCTCTCTCTCTCACACACACACACACACACACACACACACACACACACACACACACACACACACACACTGCCGGATGTCTGCCTTTTTGCCCAATTTCTTTTTACTTGTCGCCTGTCTGCCTTTCCTACGTATGCATTTTTTTTTTCCAATGTTCTGTTATGTTAAAACTGTCACCTGTCTCTTACTCTCTTTCTTTCTTTCTTTTCCCTTTATGCATGTCTGAGTAATCTTTCCTCCGTTTTACCTCTGCCACATGCCAGCCTGTCTGTCTGTCTGTTCGTTCACCTGATAACTAAAAAATAATAACTAAAACGAGGACCATGATGAATAAAATAAATGATGTTTCAATTCCAGCAATGATGTAATGAGTAAATTTGGGTGGAAGCAAGTACAAGTAGGTTAAGATTTTGCCTTTACTCCTTCAGTCAGGGTCATATCCTTTTTCTTTTAATACCTGTCTATCTATCTATTGACCGACGCCCTAATCCCGCAAAGGGTGGCCGCAGACAAAACGCCTCCAAGTCACTCTGTCACCCACCATTTGCCTGCCCTCCCTCCAACTCACTCCCCCTCCCTCATATTCCTACAGGACGATTTTATTCAACTTCAGGAGGTCTGAGCTTTGGGGTGGACGAAACTTAACAATAATAAAAAATAATAATAATAAAAATGATAATAATTACATTCCGTCATTCATCTAATAATAATAATAATAATAATAATAATGCAAAATCACCATTATTTCTATCATGTTCAAGGATTATTATTCTTATTACTTCTCTTACCAGTGCAAAATTAATTCTATCATCATTTTCCTTACAACCTGCTCCTCCAAATATATCTATATCTACTTCCCCTATAAACAGACAGACATAGATAGATAGACAGATATGGGTAGATAGACAGATAAGTAGATCGACAGGTAGACAGGACAGCGTTAGATATGGGTAGTCAGACAGATGGATAGATAGAGATAAGTAGATAGACAGGTAGACAGGACAGCGTTAGATATCGGTAGACAGATAGATAGATAGATAGGTAGATAGACAGGTAGACAGGACAGCGTTAGACATCGGTAGTCAGACAGATAGATAGATAGATAGACACAATTATAATACCAGCCTCTTTACGGATATCCCCCCTACCCTCACACCCTCAACTCTTCTTTTCGTCGCCATTCATTCTGATCCAATTTAGCTGAGTCTATTTTCATCTCATTTTGGGGAAGGCCATTTTTGTGCTTCTCTATATATTTTTTAATGTATTTTAATCAACACGAGAAGATCCAATTCATTAATCCCAGCTGTACAATTTTATGGTTAGAAAAAAAGAGGGAGTAAAGAGGGAGGGGGATAATTTGGAAAGGGAGAGGGAGAGAGAGAGAGAGAGAGAGAGAGAGAGAGAGAGAGAGAGAGAGAGAGAACTAAAATGAAAACAGGAGAATAGGATAAAAGGGGAATGAGGAAAGAACACAAGAGAAGTATGATGAGAAAACCGAGGAGAAGGGGAGGAGGAGGGGAAGTGTGGGGGATTGGGTAGGGAGGAGGAGGGGAAGAAAAGAGTGGGGAGGGGAGGAACAGACAGGAGGGGTATTGGGGGAGACAGATAAGTTAGTGTGGGAGGGAAAACGAAAAGAAACCAAGAGGGACAAGGGAAAAAGAAAAAGACTAATAACAGAGAAAGAAGAGAAAGAGGATTAGGAAGGAGATACAGTACAAGGGAATGGGAAAAAAGGGAGATTAAAGGGAAAGGAGAAAAGGGAATAAAGGGAGAAAGGGAATGGGGAGATAACAAAAAAAGGGGGAAGGGGAGAAATGAAAAAATAATAGAAAAAGGGAAGGGGGGGAGTGAAGGGGTAACTTAAAAAAGATACTGGTGGCATCTCTGGCCTTCTTCTCTAGTGCCATTAAGCCTGCCCCCTGGAATTACCATTTTGATTACTCCAGCCGCAATGGGGAAAATGGAAGGGGGGGGGGGGTTACTGCCGAGGTGTAGGAGGGGGGGGTGTTACTGTAAAGGTGGAGGGGGGGTTAGTGCCAAGGTGTGCGAGGGGGCGTTACTGTGAAGATGGAGGGGGGGTTACTGTCCAGGTGTGCGAGGGGGCGTTACTGTGAAGGTGGAGGGGGGATTACTGCCAAGGTGTGCGAGGGGGGGTTACTGTGAAGGTGTAGGGGGGGTTACTGTCAAGGTGTAGGAGGGGGAGGTTACTGTAAAGGTGTAGGGGGGTTTACTGTGAAGGTGTAGGGGGGTTTACTGTAAAGGTGTAGGGGGGTTACTGCCAAGGTGTAAGGGGGGTTACTGCGAAAGTGTAAGGGGGAGGGGTTACTGTGAAGGTGTAGGGGGGTTACTCGTTACTGGGATGCTGCAGATTAAACATGCAATTAAAAACGCTAGACTCCCTAGTAACATAAACATTCATCAAATCGTCAAAACAAGAACTAAAACCTCTAGAATCATGTTTATAATGTGTGGCAACCATTTCTAAACTTTACAATAAATTAACACGGTCTGGTAGGTATTGTGAAGTGCATCTGTAAAGGATAATTACATGTCAAAAAATGTGCAGATGATTAGTACAAATGTCTTCTTATTCCGAGATTTCTTCCTGCTTGTCATTAAAAAATAACGATGCTAAAATGCAGTGACTCTCTCCAAATCTAGCGGAAACAGCGCTAACATCGGCGACTGTTTTGTTTTATTTACAAGCCTTATAGATTTGGTGTCTAATTCCTTAAATACTATATATTGTGCCACAACAATGACGTATATATTTTAACTTAGTCTAGTAAAGCATAACTAAGTTTTTTTTTCCAAATCACCCAGAAAATACTCAACTACTACTACTACTACTACTACTACTGCTGCTGCTGCTGCTGCTGCTGCTGAGTGGATTATAAGATGGAAGGAGACAATACATGAAGAGAGAACGCAAGAATGGGGGAGACAGGAGAGGAGGGGACGGTACGAAGGATGGACAATGAATTTGGGAAATTAAAATGGAAAGAAGGGGAGAAGAGGAGGGAGAGAAGGAGGGGAGAGGAAGGAGAGAAGGAGGGGGAGGAGGGAGGAGAAGGGTGCAAGGGATGGAGGGAGGGGAGGGAGGAGGGTAGGAAAGGAGAATGAATTGGGAAATTAAAATGGAGGGAAGGTTATAGGGGAGGAGGGGTGGATTATGGAAGAGGAAGGGAGAGACGGAGGACAGCTGAGGAAGTGAAGGGAAGGGAGGAAGGAGGAGGGGAGGAAAGGCAGTGAATCTGGTAATGAAAGTGGAAGGAAGGAGAAAGAAAGACATAAGAGAGAGGAAGAGGATCAGAAAACTACAGAACAAAGGGAGGATAAAGAATATGGAAGGAGAGAGAGAGAGAGAGAGAGAGAGAGAGAGAGAGAGAGAGAGAGAGAGAGAGAGAGAGAGAGAGAGAGAGAGAGAGAGAGAGAGAGAGAGAGAGTTTTAAAGACAGGTCCCCTTCATAATAGGAGACATAGTTAGACTCCCTCGAACCAGCTGAGGCCTGGGAGGAGGAGGAAGAGGAGGAGGAGGAGGAGGAGGAGGAGGAGGAGGAGGAGGAGACAGAAAATGCAGTATGGAAGGAGAAAAAACGAAAAGTAGATGGATGGGTAGAAAACATGAGAAGGAAGACAATAAGAGGAAGAAAAAAATTAAAGAAAAAGAAAAAACAAATAACGACAATAATAATAATAATAATAATAATAATAATAATAATAATACTAATAAAGTTATGAAGGAAGAGAAGCAGGAACGTAGGATGGATGGAAAGAAGTAGAAAGAAGGTAAAAAGGGAAGTATTGATCAGAAATAATAATAATAATAATAATAATAATAATAATAATAATAATAATAATACCAACTAATATAATTACAGAAGGAAGGCTGGACTGAACGCCTGAGTGAGTGAAGGAGGAAGGGAAGGGAAGGGACGATATAATTAGAAATGCATGAGCAACTAATGAATACACAGAGACCTGGGAATGAGAGCAAAGGGGGAGAAAGGATTAAGGAAATACTACGTCACTATTTCTATCTTTAATATTACACTTCTATTTCTACCTCTAATATCTGCATTAATATATCTTTCTCGCTCTTCCTGTCTTTACATATACATAGCTTTATCTTTCTCATTCCTCCTCTTTGCATTTCTCCCTTCACATTCCTTTCTTCTCCCAGTTCCTTCTCGTTCCTTCCTTCCTCCTCCCTGTCTTCCTTCATATTCCTTCCCTCCCCTTATCTCTTTTCTTCCCTCCCTCCTTTCCTCCATCCAATAAGATTCTCTCCATTATAATTTTCCTCCAATATTACTCTCTCCTTCCCTCCCTATATTCTCTCTCTCTCTTTTTTTTTCCCCACTGCTTCCTTTTCCCATCTTTCCTCTCTCTCTCTCTCTCTCTCTCTCTCTCTTTCTCTCTCTCTTTCTCTCTCCTGGCACCGATAACGACCCCTCCAATAGAATCAATAAAGACGAAGAAGGCGCAGAAAAATAGTTAATAAGGCCATAAACTATACCTTATCCCTGAAATGGCTCTCTCTCTCTCTCTCTCTCTATAGGCTTTCTCATTTCTCTTTCACTTAAGTTTTCCTCTATGGACAGTCCCCCTTCCTTTCTCTCTCTCTCTCTCTCTCTCTCTCTCTCTCTCTCTCTCTCTCTCTCTCTTTCCTTTTTTATCTTACCTTGATTAATTACAGTTTTATATCTCTTTGTCTCCACTTCCTCACTCTCTACTTCCTCCTTCCTTTATCATTTATTTAGCTTCTCCTTTCCGTTCATCGTTCTCCTTTATTTTTCATTCCTTATATACTCCTTAGTGTGTGTGTGTGTGTGTGTGTGTGTGTGTGTGTGTGTGTGTGTGTGTGTGTGTGTGTGTGTGTGTGTGTGTGTGTGTGTGTGTGTGTGTGTGTGTGTGGGTACATTGGTGTGAGCTGAGTTTCTGTACGTATGTAAGTTTATGAATGTACGTATGTGTGCGTGTGTGTATGTGTCTGTGTACGTGTGTGCGTCTCCATTGTTTGCGCCCTCCCTTTCATCTCATACCGCAGTGGCAGGATTGTTATTGTGGACTGTGGTAGTTGTGGTTGTGGTGGTAGGTGTGGTGTGGTTGTGGTTATGGTGGAATTGGTGGTGATGGTGACAGCTGTGGTAGGTGTGGAGGTGCTGGTTGTGGTAGGAGTTATGGTGGTGGAGATGTATAAAAGTCTATGGCAATATATTAGTCCTTGGATAGTATTTCTTCGAGTGTGACTATGGTATCTATATTATGAGCCTGTGGTGGTGAGAGCTGTGGTGACTAACTTGACTGAATAAGAAGTGGGTGATTAATAACATATACAACTAACACGCAACCCACGATGCCCGGAGTGTAATGCAGCTACACACACACACACACACACACACACACACACACACACACACACACACACACACACACACACACACACACACAATCCTCCAACACAACCCCAACAAAAGATCGGGAGCTCCCAGTAAAGTGGCCGCTTTCATGCAGTCCACGGGGTTTACGTCGAAATATAACAATCATGAGAAAAATTCACAAGAGAGACTGGAGATGGTGGGCACTATGTTACTGGAAATTTCACCCACTGTAATAGCAACACCTGGTAATTATAGCAAACATACCGGTAGCATCCAGGTGTCACGTGCCCCCTCCTCAAATTCTTTCTCGTACTCACCTGTAAAGATTAAAGAAAAAAGTTACTAAAATCCCAATTATCTACCTGGAAGCAGTAACAATTGTCAGAGGAACTAGGTATAAATATGAGAGAGAATTTAGGCAGGAAAAGGGAGAATGGAAGGTGCAAAGACGTGGAATGAGGGAAAGGGAAAGAGGGTGGTAAAGAGAGTCAGTGAAGGGTGAAAGGTGAGAAAGGGAGGAGGAGGAAGAATTAAAAGGGTCAGTGGAAGAAAGGGAGGGTCAGGGAGGAGAAAGGGAGAGGTCAGGGGTGAAGAAATAATGACCAGGGAGAGAAGGCAATGAAAAGAAAATGAAGGATGGGAGAGAGAGAGAGAGAGAGAGAGAGAGAGAGAGAGAGAGAGAGAGAGAGAGAGAGAGAGAGAGAGAGAGAATCACAGGTCGAGTACATACGAGTAAACAAACAACTTAAATAAGAAAACAAAGTAACAAATACACAACTAAAACAATTAATTTTAAAAAGGTGAAGCAAGTGAGAGGAGGAGTTCAAGGAAGAATTCAAAGGAGGCCAAAGTAGAGCGAGGAAAAAAACAGAAATAAAAGACAAGAAGAGCAAGGCTTGAAAGAGACGTAGGACTCAAATTGAAGTCAATATGGGAAAGGGGTCAAGGAGGGGATGAGGGGGAGTTCAAAGGAGGTCAAAGAGGAGTTCAAAGGAGGTCAAAGGTGAATCAGGAAGGGGGTAAACAAACACAATACCCCTCCGCCACCAAACACCCCCAGGCCCAGGGTAAACGTTAACATCACCACCAGCACCACACCACTAACCCACCACCACCACACCACTAACCCACCACCACCACACCACTAACCCACCCAATCCACACCACTAACCCACCTCCACCACACCACTAACCCACCACCACCACACCACTAACCCACCACCACCACACTAACCCACCACCACCACACCACGAACCCACCCAATCCACACCACCAATCACCTCCACCACCACACCACTTATCTACCACCACCACACCACTAACCCACCACCACCACACCACTAACCCACCACCACCACACCACCAATCACCTCCACCACCACACCACTAACCCACCCAATCCACACCACCAACCCACCACCTCCACCACACCACCAACCCACCACCCCCACCACACCACCAACCCACCTCCAACCCCGGCTACCACCCCCATACCCTCAGCCCCCCACAACCCCCAACCTGCGGACACTACAACTAACATGTGTAGCTTAGATACTTACTAAAGAACAAACGGGCATCTAATTCTCTCTCCCTCCCTCCCTCTCTCTCTCTCTCTCTCTCATTATGTCTCCCCTCCCTCCTCTTTTGCCTCCGTGCCCTCCTCTTTTCTCTCCCTCCCCTCATTATCTCTCTCCTTCTCTCTTAACGGTGTTGTTTTTCTTGACGGGAGCACCAAACTTTAACCTTGTGTGTGTGTGTGTGTGTGTGTGTGTGTGTGTGTGTGTGTGTGTGTGTGTGTGTGTGTGTGTGAGAGAGTGCGTGTAGGCCTATTAGTGTGGGTGCACCTCTCTCTCTCTCTCTCTCTCTCTCTCTCTCTCTCTCTCTCTCTCCTAGCTAGTGTGGACGTACTGACCGTTCCTGTAATCTCTCCATCCACGAGAGAGAGAGAGAGAGAGAGAGAGAGAGAGAAGAGCAGGACAGTTGAACGAAGAAATAAAAGATGAAGGAAGACAATATGAATGGACTACAAGAAGACAGAATGGAATCAGAAGAAAAAGGGAAGAGGGAAGGAGAGAAATGGAGGAAGAGAGGAGAGGTGTGAAGGTAAGCGAAGGAAGAAAAATGGCGGTAGGAGGGAGGAAAATAATGGAGGGAAGGAGGAAAGAGAACAGCAATGAAGAGAGAAGAAAGGAAAAGTGAAAGGAGAAAGAGAGGCAAATGAAAGGAGGAAAGAAGAAAGGACTGGATGATGAAGGCTCAGGATGTGGAAGAAAGGGAGAAGAAAAAGAGGGCAGGTGGAGGAAAAGGAGGGAAAATAAAGGAAGGAAATGAGGAACATGGAGAGAGCTGAGGAAAAATAAAGGAGGGAATGGAGGAAAAATAAAGGAGGGAATGGAGGAAAATAAAGGGAGGAAATGAGGAAAGTGGAGGAAAAGGAGGAAAAATAAAGTGGGGAATGGAGGGAAAGGAGGAAAAATAAAGGAGGGAATGGAGGAAAGTGGAGGAAAAGGAGGAAAAATACAGGGAGAATGGAGGAAAGGGAGGAAAAATAAAGTGGGGAATGGAGGGAAAGGAGGAAAAATAAAGGAGGGAAATGGAGAAAAGTGGAGGAAAAACAAAGGGAGGGAATGGGGGGAAAGGAGGAAAAATAAAGGGGAGAATGGAGGACATTGGAAGGAAAGGAGGAAAAATAAAGGGGAGGAATGGAGGAAACGGAGGTACAGAACATGGAGAAATTGGAGGGGGAGGAAAGAGAAGAGGCATGGAGGAAAGTTACCTCATCTCCTGCGGCAAGACGCTTATCGAGTCCTGAGAAGGAAGGAAGAGAGGAAGTGAGAGGAGGAAACGAAGATGGAGAGACCGAGGGAGGAGGAGGAGGAGGAGGGAAAAAGAGAGGTTAGATGGAGGGCGAGGGGAATAAGTGTGAAGGAGAAGGGAGAATGTGGAGAGGGAGAGGAGAAGGAAAGGACGGCAGGAAGGAAGGGAGAGAACGAGACGATTAGGAGAGGAGGGGGTGAGGGGGACACGAGTTAAGGGAGAAGGTGGAAGATTAGAAAGGGAAGGAGGAAGGGGGAGGGAGGGGTGGATGGGGAGGGTGGAAATGGGAGAGAGGAAGAAAGTGTGAAATGAAAAGAAGGGGGAAGGGACGGGGAGGGGAAGGGAAGGGAAGAAAGGAAAGGAAAGGAAAAAAGGACTGAAAGAAGGAAAGAAGGAAACAAGGGAAGGAAAGGGAAAGAAAACGATGGAGGGAGGGAAAGATGGGAGAAAGGAGGAAGGTAGGCATAAAGCAAAAAGGGAGGGAGGGAAAGATGGATAAGAGAAAGGAAGGCATAGGGTAGGCAGACGAAGAGACAAAACGTGGAAAAGGAAAAAGGAAGGGGGGGAAGGAGGGGGGAAGGAAATAAATGAAGGAAGGAAGGCGGGAGGGAGGGAGGGAGGGAAGGAAAATGGCAGGGAGGGGAGGAGGGGGGAAAGGGAGGGTGGCTTAGAGGAAATCCGCCGAAATGTTTGGAAAATAAGGAACAATTTGGGAAAAAGGGGGAAGAAGAAGAAGGAAGGAGGGGAAGAAGGAGAGTGAGGAATAAGGTGAAGAATGAAAGGGAGGGATGGAAGGGAAAGACGAGCGGGAAGGAAGGAAAAATGAAGGGAAGAAAGGAGCAATGAAGGAAGAGAGGAATGGAACAATGAAGGAAGAGAGGAATGGAACAATGAAGGAAGAGGAAGAAGAATATAAACATGGAACGAGTCAAGGAATAGGAGGGATGAGAGAAGGATGATGGAAGGGATACAGAGGATGGAAAATAGTAGTCGGACGCAAGGAGATAACTGAGAGGAAAGAGAGAGAGAGAGAGAGAGAGAGAGAGAGAGATAGAGAGAGAGAGAGAGAGAGAGAGAGAGAGAGAGAGAGAGAGAGACCGCTGTTGTTAGCAGAACATAAAGGAGGAAGGGAAGGTCTTGGTGAGAGAGAGAGAGAGAGAGAGAGAGAGAGAGAGAGAGAGAGAGAGAGAGAGAGAGTGACCGCTGTTGTTAGTAGAACATAAAGGAGGAAGGGAAGGTCTGGTGGGGGTGGGGGGGCGGAGGAAGGGAGAGAAATAAGACGGAGATAATTAAAGGAAAAGGTGAAGGAAGACTGGAGAGAAGAAAAAAATGAGAAAGGGTAAGGGAGAAGAGAAAGTGATATGAAGGTGAGGAGGAAAAAAAAACAAGACGAAGTAGAAAAGGAGAGAAAAATACGAAGGATGGAGGGAGAGGAGAGAAAGAGAAAGGAGTGAATGGATGTGATGAATGAAGGAAGAAAAATCAGAGTAGGAAAGGATGAAAAGAAATTTGGAGAGAATGAGAAGAGATACAAAAAAAATGAAAGAGAAGACACATGAAGGAGGTAAGAAGTGAGGAAGGAAAATATAAGATGGTGGAAGGAAATGTACAAAAAAAAAGAAAGATGAATAGGAAAGGGGAAAGTGGAATGGCTACGAAAGCATATATAATAAAATAATATTCCAAACACATCGGTATATACAGACGCCATAAAGGTACGTAAAATTCCCCTAACTAACCACCCTTACTCACACACACACACACACACACACACACAAAACTGTCGAAGCTATAAAAGCCTTCCTTCCATTCCACACGATAAAGCACGACTATGAAACGTCCACCATATTTACACCTTTCCACCCACGCCAGACTTCGCACCAGCAGACCCTTTCACAGAGGTGCTGGGCTACGCTGAAGAGGAAGAGTAAAGGCCAGAGGAAAGGAATATGTGGGGGAGAATATGAGGAGGGTGAAGAGGAGATGGAGAAAAGAGATAAGTAAAAAGCAAGCATATGGAGAAAGGGAGATCAATGGGGAGAGAAGGAATCAATTTTAGTTAAGCTAGAACAGAACGAAAAATATAAACAAAGAGCGGTGTCCGAGACGAAAGAGGAAACGGGAAGTGACAGCGGAAATGAAGGTAGGAAGATGAATAAATGTGGGAAGAATGTATGGATGACAGGAGGAAGGGGGAAGGAAGGGGGGATGGAGAGGAAAGGGAAGGTGAGAGGGAATGAAGGGGCGGTAAGGAAGGGGAAATACAAGGAGGAAGAGAAACAGGAAGGATGATGATGATGATGATGATGATGATGATGATGATGATGATACGGAGGGGGAGGAGGTGGAGGTATGAGAAAGCAGGGAGGAAAGGAAATAGGTGAGATGTATGAAAAAGAAGTTGGGTAGATGAGGAAGAGGAAAATGAAAAAGAAGAGGAAGAGAAGAGGGAGGAGAGGAAGAGGAGGAGGAGGAGGAGGAAGCGAGGGAGGACCACTGTGATTTACGGACTGTTGACGAGGCGAGGTGTCAGGGAGGAGGAAAGGGGAGAAGGGAGGAAAGAAGGAATGAAAGTAGGAGAGGGAGGGGAGGGGGGAAAAAGGGAGAAGACAGGGAACAAAGAGGGGCAGGGAGAAAATGAGAAGACGAGAGGAAGGACTAGAGGTTGTAGAAGGAAAGGAAAATGAAGAGGAATGACAGTGTATAAAAGAAAAGGTAGAACAAGGTGCGAGGCGAGGAAAGGATGGAAAATAATAAGCAAGATCTGAATGAGAGGAACTGGTAAAATGAAGAGTGGAGAAGAGTAAAATGAAGGAGGAAAAGAAGAGGAGGAAAGATGATGTAAATGAGGAAAGTAAGGAAAAGAAAGATGGAGGAAGGAAAAGTGATGAGGGAGGTAAGGAAATCAAAGAAAATTAAAGGGCGGAAAAAAAGGAATTACAGAAAGGTAAAAAAAAGAGGGCAGGAAAGGTGTGTGTGTGTGTGTGTGTGTGTGTGTGTGTGTGTGTGTGTGTGTGTGTGTGTGTGTGTGTGTGTGTGTGTGTGTGTGTGTGTGTGAGAGAGAGAGAGAGAGAGAGAGAGGTAGTGGGATGTTCAAATATATCCCTCCTCTCTCTCTCTCTCGTACTGAGCTAAGGTGGGGGGGGGGGAGCAGAAAGGGGAGGAGAGAAAAGGGAGGAAACGGTCCGAAAGTTTTTTATATTATTATTTAGACACTGCATCGACCACACACACACACACACACACACACACACACACACACAAGGACACCGGATCTATACACTACATACGCACAAAAATATCTACACAACACATTTCCAGACACAAAACAACACGCAGAGAGAGAGAGAGAGAGAGAGAGAGAGAGAGAGAGAGAGAATGGAGGAGGTGGGGAGGCTGGGTGGAAGGTATAGAGGAAGGGTGGAGGAAGAGAGGGGTGGATGGTGGAGTGAAGGACATGAGAAGGGGTGGAGAAGAGGGTGAGTAAGAGAAGAATGAGAAAGGGTATAAAAGGGAAGAGAAACTGAGGAAATGGATGGAATGAATAAGGAGGAAGCCGAGAAGAAAAGCGAAATGGAGAGAGGAAGGAAGTTGAGATGGAGAGAGAGAGAGAATACAATGGAAGAGAGGAAGATGAAAAGAAGGAAACGAAAGGAGGGAGGGAGGGAGTGAAGAAAGGGTTAAAAGGGAGGTAAGGAGAATGAACACTCGAGAGAGAGAGAGAGAGAGAGAGAGAGAGAGAGAGAGAGAGAGAGAGAGAGAGAGAGAGAGAGAGAGAGAACATTAATGCAAGGACACAACAATGGAGAGAATCATAAAAGGGGGAGGGAAAGGAAAGACGTTAGTGAAAGAGGGTGGAAGAGACGAAAGGAGGGACGGAGAGTGGAAGAGGAAAGAGGAAGACGAAAATGGAAGAGAAAGAAAAACGTGTAATTATATATACACATATATCTGTATATATTCTGTGATGATATATATATATACTATTAGAAAGAGAGAGAGAGAGAGAGAGTAGAGAAGAGGAAGAGAGAAGATTAGAGATGGGAGGGGAGGGGGGAAGGACTATGAAGAGGAAACAGAAGACATTAAAAAATGATGAAAGAGGAAGGAAGTAGACAAAGGTAGAAGAGGGAAGAAAAGGTGTCGCCAAGGAAGAGGGAGAAGAAAGAGGGGGAGGACTAAGGAGAAAAGAGGGGGGGAGAGAATCTATAAGTTACCTGGTGACACGCAATGGTGGGGGGAGAATGGGGGAGGAAGGAAAGGGAAGAAGGTAGGTAGGCAAGTAGGTAGGAAGGCAGGCAGGTAGGCTTGGACGGCTGGCATAGGTAGGTAGGATGGTAAGTATGTAGGTAGGTGAGAAGACAGGCAGGTAGGTAGGTAATTAAGCAGGAAGGAAGGTAAATGAGAAGAAATAAGATGGAGGAGGAGGAAAACTGGAAAAGAAAGAAAGTAGGAGTGCAAAAAAATATGGGTAAGGAAAATCGGACGAAGGGAAAAATAAAACAAGGAAAGAAAGAATGGAGGAATGAAAAGGAAATTGTGAGAGAACAGGGTACAACGGAGGGAAAGAGGTGGAGGTACAGGGAGGAAGGAGGGAGAGAAAAGGGAAACGACATTTCCTTAATTTTGACCCAAGCTTTGAGAGAGAGAGAGAGAGAGAGAGAGAGAGAGAGAGAGAGAGAGAGAGAGAGAGAGAGAGAGAGACAGAGGGGAGTGGAAAGGAAGGAAAAGGTAAACGAGATTATAAGAAAGCAATGAGAGAAGGAGGAGGGAGAAGAGATGGGGGAGGAGAATGAGGAAAGGAAGGAAAGAGAAGAAGGCGGTAGATGAGGTAGGTAGGTAGGTAGGTAGGTAGGTAGGTAGGCAAGTAGGTAGGGAGGGAGGGAGGGAAGTAGAGGTGTGAACGGCAACTTAATATGCACTTGTGCGAGAAAATGTCTCCCTTTACACTCCCTTTATTTTCTCTCTCTCTCTCTTTCACACACACACACACACACACGGACACGGACACCGGCCGTAATGTACACACAATTTGAATTGATGGTTGGCAGTGAGATGGAGAGGAGGATGGGGAGGGAAGAGGGGACGGAGAGAGAGCGAGAGGGAAAGGTGGGGGAGGGCCAGGGAAGCGAGGGGAGGGATCGAGGAAAGTGGAGATGGAAGCTATAGAGGGGGGAGGGAGGGAGGGAGAAAGACAGATGGAGGGAAGGAGAGTAAGATGGATGGATATATTGAGGTGATCGAAGAAAAAAGCTGGGAGAGAGAGAGAGAGAGAGAGAGAGAGAGAGAGAGAGAGAGAGAGAGAGAGAGAGAGAGAGAGAGAGAGAGAGAGAGAGAGAGAGAGAGAGCAAATGAAGACGTAGGGTTATGGGAGGAGAGAAGGAGGTGAAGTTGAAAGTGGAGGAAGAGTTTGGAAAGGGAGACAATGAGGAGAAATGAGAGGGAGGAGATAGTAAATAAGGAAGAGGAGGAGGAGGAGGAGGAGGAAGGGAGAGACGGAGGAAAAATGGAGGGTAAGGGAGGAAGGGAGTAAAACATAGAGGTAAATACTTTGATCCCTCTCTCTTCTCTCCACCTCTCACCTCGTCCTCCTCCTCCTTCTCTCTGTCCCCCTCCCTAACCCCCACAAGCTCCCTCCCACCTACTACCATCCCTCCTCCTACTGTTCCTGCTGTGTATTATTTATCTATCTATCTATCTACCTATCTATCTATCTATCTATCTATCCCTAACTCCTACAAGCTCCCTCTCACCTACTACTATCCCTCCTCCTGCTGTGTATTACAGTATCTACCTATCTATCTATCTGTTATCTCTCTATCTATCCATCTATCTAATCTATCTATCTATCTATCTATCGAGAGCATTCCCCCCACCCTTCTGTTTACCTTTGTTTATACTGTTTATGTACCGGCCATGGCAGAGAAAAAAGGACTTCATTTTGTACAATCCACTTTGCATAATCGATTAACTTTTTTTTTCTGTCTCTGCCTGTTATAGGAAGTCAAGAAAACACTAAATTAATGAACATAAAAAGAAACTGTGTTCTTTCCAATTCACACGAAGAAATGGCGACCTGATTTTGGTTAATGTATGAGAGGACCAACAGTAGACATTCATCATCATCATCATCATCATCATGGTCATAATTATCCTCACCAGCATCATTACTGTCATTATCATCATCATCATCTTCATCACCCCTCGTCATGATTATCCTCACCATCAACAGTAGACATTCATCATCATCATCATCATCATCATGGTCATAATTATCCTCACCATCATCATTACTGTCATTATCTGCATCATCATCATCATCACCCTCGTCATGATTATCCTCACCATCATCATTACTGTCATTATCATCATCATTACAATCGTCATAATCATCGTCTGCATCAATGTCATTATAATTATCATCTCTGTCGTTATGACATCATTATCATCATCATCATCATCATCGTTTTATCTCTCATTCCATCATCATCATCATCACAATCGTCATAATCATCCTCTGCATCACTGTCATTATAATTACCGTCACCTTAGTCGTTATTACATCATTATCATCATCATCAATTTTATCACTGTCGTCATTACATCATCATCATCATCCTTAATTTCCGAAAAAGAGATGAGATTAGGTAGGATCCAAAAATAATTTAAAAGAACATAATTACAGCTAAATGGACCACACGATCATTCTGGGACAGAGAGAGAGAGAGAGAGAGAGAGAGAGAGAGAGAGAGAGAGAGAGACGTTACCTCCTTTTATTTCCATGTCCTTCCTCTCCATTAATCCTCTGCGTCTTACTCTCTTTCTCTCTTTTACCTCTCTGATTTCTCTTCTTCCCCCCCCCTCTCTCTCTCTCTTTCTTTCTCTCTCTCTCTCTCTCTCCCTCTCTCTCTCTCTCTCTCTCTCGCTGCACGAAGGAGATAGGTTTGGTATGGTCAATTCCATTTGATGCTGATGATGTAGTGTTTATGAGCGAGGGGAGATGAGGGGAGAGGAGGAGAGAGAGGGGAGGGAAGAGGGCGAGAGAGGAGGAAGGGAGGAAGGAGGAAGAGACGTGGCTGAGAAAATTTGGAGGAAAGGAGGGTGAAGACGGAGGAAAATGTAGGAAGGGGATATAGAAAAGGGCATGAGGGAGAGGAGGAGGGAGAGAAGTGGGTGAGAGTAAGGAAAGAGACAAGTGGAATAGCAGAGAGAGGAGCTGAGAGGAAGTGGGAAGGGGGAAATAATAATAGAAGAGGAAAGATGGAAAGGAGAGAGAAAGGTAGGGATGCCAGTGAGAGGAAGGCAGGGAACGAGTGGAACAGGAGAGGGATGAGCTGAGAAGAGGAAAAGAGATAAAAAGGGATGGGAAGAAGAGGAGATGAGTAGATGAGAGAACAGGTAGAGGAAGAGATTAAAAAAAAATAATGAAATGCAAATGAATGCGTTGAAGAAAGATGAAGAAAGAACTGGAGTAGAGGGAGCAGAGGGGAGGGAAGGAAAGGGAAGAGAGGAGACAGTATACAGGAAAGTGAAGTATATGAATGTTTGGAAGACAGGCAAGGAACGGGAGAAGAGAAGGGAAAGAGGGAACGTGAGGGGAAGGAAGGGGAAAGGAGAAGGGAGAAAATAAATAAGTTTGAAGTGAATAAATGTCAGAAGGAGAGAGAATACACGGAGAAGAGGGGAGGAAAGAGAGGGAAAAGTGAAGGAAGAATGCGGGGAGGGGAGAAGGGGAGAAAGGAAGAATGCACGGAGGACAGAGGGGTGAGTCTTTCCATCTCTCTCTCTCTCTCACTGTCTATGTGGAGGTGCTGAACAAATTGGGACTGTCCTCACATTAGTTCCGTAGCAAGGTCTTCCATTCTCACTCCCTCCTACCCCTCCTCCTCTTCTTTTTCTCCTCCTCCTCCTCCTCCTCCTCTTTCTCCAACGCCTCCTCAACGTTTCCTATACTGTTTTTCCCCTGTCTCCTTCTTCTTCCTTACTTCTTCGTCTCCTTCCTCCTCCTCCCCTTTCCTTAACCTCTTTCCTCCTTTTTATTCTCTTTTCCATTCCTTCATTATTTTTAGTCTCATTATAATTAGTATCAGCCATCTTCTAGCCTCCTCCTCCTCCTGCTTGCTCTTATATCGCTTCTTAGTCTTCCTTCCCATAGTCTTCATTGTTCTCTTATTAATATACATCGTCCATACCTTTATTTCTTCCCTTTTATCTGTCATTCTCTTTCCCTCTTCTCTCCTCACTTCTTCTTTCTAACCTTTTCTCTTATCGTCCCTCCCCATCTCTCTTATTTTCTTTCTTTCTTCCTGTTTCTATTTTTCCATACCGTCTTTTCTATATTTACTTCTTCCGCAGTTATTTCCTTTTCTCGTTCTGCTTTTACTTCCTGCACTCAATTATTTTTTAATCTCTTGTACAATATTTTCCTTTTTAGTATCCGTCTTTTCCCCTTCTTTCCCCGTTCTCTCCTTCCAAATCTTTCCTCACCTTTCCTATCTTTAAACTCTCTCTCCCTCTTTATTCCCTGTCTTCCCTCCTACATTCTCGCCAATTTAATCTCGTTCTCTTTCCCCTCTTTCCTCCCTCCATACAATTTCCTCTTTATCAATTTTCTTATCTGCCTTTATTGCTTTCTCATATTCCTCCTATCTTCAGTCTTCATTTTTCTCATTTACCTCTCTCTCTCTCTCTCTCTCTCTCTCTCTCTCTCTCTCTCTCTCATTTCCCTTCCATCCATCTCCCTACAAATTTTTACCACCCTCTCCCCTCCCTCCCTCCATAAATTACCTCCACCCCTCCATCTTCCCACCCTCTCTGCCTTCCTCCATACCTCCGTTCTCCCTCCCTACCGAACTTCCTTCCTTACTTTCCTCCCTTCTCCTTTACCTTCTTGCTCCCTCCCTTCGTCCATTCTCCCTCCCTCTGTACTCCTTTGCTTCTTCCCTCGCTTTCTCCATCTTCCTTCCCTTCCCCCCATTTCCTTCCATTATTTCCTTCAGTTCTCCCTCCATCACCTTTCATGAACCCCTCCCTCCCTCCCCCCCTCTGTCTCTCTGTCTCCGTCTCTCTCTGTGTCTCTGTCTGTCTGTCTGTCTGTCTCTCCAATTTTCTTCCCCCTTTCATTAATCTGCGTTTTTCATTCTCAGTCTCATTTCACTATTACCATTTTATTTTTTATTTTTCCTACTTCCATTACTCCTCTCTCTCTCTCTCTCTCTCTCTCTCTATTTCCTACTATGTTCTGAAGACTCCCGTAATTCATCAACTTCCGCAGTTAGTGTAGGTTGTCTTTCTCTCATTATTAAGGCTGGACCATCTAGAAACCGTCTCTCTCTCTCCCTCTCTCTAACTTTTTCGTGCTATCCTTTTCTGCAACTTCCGTAAGCTTTAGTATTAAGGCCGCACCGTCATGCAGGGACCGTAAAGTCTGTGTGGTTTGTGTATGTGGAGCTTTACGTAACTCTCTCTCCCTCTCTCTCTCTCTCTCTCTCTCTCTCTCTCTCTCTCTCTCTCTCAAGGAGCCCAGGCATCCCCTTCTCGCTTTAAGAAGATTTACTCTACCACCGTCACAGGTACCAGCTTATTGGGGAGGGAGACAGGGGAATGGAGAGGGGAGATGGGGAAGAGGAGTGGGCGGAGATGGGGAAAAGAGGGAGAGGAGGGGAGGGCAGGGGAGGGACAATGGTAGGGGAAAGCAGGGGAAAGAGAAAGGAGGGGAAGGGGAAAGGAAGGGAGGAAAGGATGGGAAGAGAGGGATATAAGAGAGGAAGAGAGATGGGGAGGGGACACAGGGAGAGGAAGTAGGGAAATGGAAGGGAAATGAGTAAGAGAGGAATGGGAGTGCAAAGAGAGACTGGGGAGGGAAAAAAGGGGGAGGAGAGTGGGGAGGAAAATGTGGGAAGCAATACGAAAGAGGGAAAGATGAGGCAGGGTGATAATGGGGGGAAGAAGGGAAGAGACATTACCCACAGCCAGATCTGCCTCTCATATGTTACACTGGTTGGTAACTGGCTTCTCATCCACAACTGCTTAAAGATACCTACACTTACCAAATCCACACCTACACCTACATTCACATTCACACACCTGCCTACGCCTCCACACCCACATCCACACACCTGCCTACACCTCCACACCCACATCCACACACCTGCCTACACCTCCACACCCACATCCACACACCTGCCTACACCTCCACACACCCATATCCACACACCTGCCTACACCTCCACACACCCACATCCACACACCTGTCTACACCTACCCTATCTACATCACCCACTCCTACACCCAAAATTACCCTCATCAATATACCTGCTTACACCCCCCCTCTCTCTCTCTCTCTCGTACACCCAAAATGACCCTCATCTATACATCTGCTTTCTCCTTTGGCCACACACCTGTACTGGTTATGTTTACCTGCCCTAACACCTGTATCTAATCACGAATCAATATTGGGGGGTTGGAAGGTGTATGTTGAGGAGAGTTTGGATATGATGATGATGATGATGATGATGATGATGATGATGATGATGAGAATCGGTATTATATAAAAACTTTATGGTATGAGACGTCTCCTCTAAGCCGAACAGTGTTAATAAAAAAAAGTAATATGAGGGATAATAATAATAATAATAATAATAATAATAATAATAATAATAATAATAATAATAATAATGAAGATGGAAAGGTAGAAATGGGAACAAATTATGGAGAAGGAAGGGGGACCATGAAGAAAAGAAAGAAAATACAAGAGCAGGAAAGAAGTAATGAAAGTAGATAGGAAGAAGAGAGAGGAGGAAGAAGAGGATGGAAACATAAAGCAGAGAGGGAAGAAAAGATAGAAGAGACTGAAGAAGAAGGGAGAAGAGAGGGGAGGAAAAGGAAGAGGAAGGAAGGAGGAAACCATAGGAAGAGGGAGAGAAGAGGGAGGAGGAGGAAGGAGGAAGAGAAACATGAGCAATGGCAAGGCGAGGAGAGGAGAGGAAATGAAGTGGGTGATATGAGAGAGAGAGAGAGAGAGGGGGGGGGAGGGGACAGAACGACGGAGATCAAGAAGCGAGGAAACACAAGTATCTTACGGGGAAGAAGACAGATGATGAAAGAACAGAAAGAGATTAACAAGCAATGAGGGAAATTAATAAAGAGCGAAGCAAGGAAGAAGAGACGGGAGAAAGACGGAAGACTAAGACGAGGGAAAGAAGGAGGGAAAGAGACAGGAGGGAAGGAGAGAGGGAGGGAAAGACAGGAGGGAAGGAGAGAGGGAGGGAGAGACAGGAGGGACGGAGAGAAGGGAGGGAGAGAGACAGGAGGGAAGGAGAGAAGAGGAGCTTAAGATGGTGGTGTAGGGATTAGGGGTCAACCGGTCAACATTACATCTGTTCGTCTGTCACCTTCTCCACACCTTGTCCCCCCCTCCCTCTCTATCTCTCTCCCTACCTCCTCCTCCTCCCCTCCACTCTCTCCCTGCCTCCTTACCTTCCCCCTACCTCTTAATTCCCCCTCTCTTCTTCTGCCAAAGCCTCCCCTCCCCTCCCTCTCATCCCCAACCTCTGTTCTCCTCATATTCTTCCATTCCTCCCCATCCTTTTCTTTCCACACATTCCTCTCTCGTTTCACACCTTCCCCTCCCTCTTCCTTCCCCTCCTTCCATTCCTCCCCTTCTCTCTTCTTACTACCTTCCCCCCTCTCTCTCTCTCTCTCTCTCGTTGACACTCTCACCCCGTCATAGATTTATAGGTAATCACTATTTTGGTTCCAGCGAGCGAACCCACATTGATTTAAGGCGCTCCAATCCCACTACACAATACCCATGACGATAATGGTGAGGACTGGTGGTGGTGGTGGTGATGATTTCTGGTGGTGGTGGTGAAAATATATTCATAACTTAGTGACATGTCTATCTGTTCCTCTGCGTTTCCATTTTCATACTTTAAAATGCAATATCATTCCTTTATTTAGGCTCTCCTCTTTGTTTCATTCTTCTGTATTCTCTGTCATTTCATTTTTTCAGTCTCTCTCTCTCTCTCTCTCTCTCTCTCTCTCTCTCTCTCACACACACACACACACACACACACACACACAGGTATATAATCACTATTTTGGATCCAGCGAGGGAGGCCACATTGATTTAAGGCCCTCCTGTCCCACTACACAATGGCCGCGTCTACATTCTAATTTATTCTTTTCCATTACACGAGTTTCTTTTTAATCGATGAGGGAGGCTGAGACGGTGAGAGGGGTGGGTGAGGGATGGGGGAGGAGGGAGGGAAAAGGAAAGAAAGAAGAAGGGGAGAAGGAAAAGAGGGTGGGATGGAGGGAGGAATGAAGGGGAGGAAGGATGAGATAACAAGAGGTATGGGGGAAAAAGAGAGATGGAAAGGGAGACAGGAGAGGGGAAAATAAGGAAGGAAATAGGGGAGAGGGGGAAGGGGAAGAGATGCTGGGAGGGAGGCAGGGGCGGAGGGGAGGAAGGGATGGCAGGAGGTTGGGAAATGAAGGACTGAAAAGAGTGAAAGCAGAGAGGAAAGAAAGGGAGGGAGGAAGAAAGCAGAGAGAAAGGATAAGCAATAAGGTAGAAGAGCAGGGAAGTGGAGAGGACAGGACAGAAGAGGAGGGCTGGGAGAGTGAAACAATCCATGTAACTTTTGTGCTAAGAAAATCAAAATACAGTACACGAAATACAACAGCAAGTGTATTAAAATCACTCCTCATAGTTCTACATCTCTTCTGTAATTAGTGCATCAAGGCAGATTTATTATATCTCATAATTATCACGAATTATAACAGCCTGTATCATTAGCTGGAGAATTATTGGCGTGGGTTAGGGGCTAGGGGAGGGGGTGGTGTGTGTGTGTGTGTGTGTGTGTGTGTGTGTGTGTGTGTGTGTGTGTGTGTGTGTGTGTGTGTGTGTGTGTGAGAGAGAGAGAGAGAGAGAGAGAGAGAGAGAGAGAGAGAGAGAGAGAATTATACTCTTACCCCACAACAGTCAGTACGCAGACACATACCTGCAAGGAGAAAGAGAAGTAAATATTAGTAAAAAACATCCATCATCATCATCATCATCATTATCACAGTCACATATAAAAACTACAAAGAAATACCAGGTGAATATGTGGGAAGGCAGGTAGGTAGGTAGGTGGGTAGGAAGGTAAGCAGATAGGTATAAGAGGATGGGGGCACACGAGAATGGTTGACAGGGATATGAGTAGGCCTAGGCATGTGGATAAAGGTTATTGAGGTGGATATGTGGGTAGGTAGGTTCGTGCGTGGGTGATACAGCCTAAAGGTGTAAAAGGTATGAAACTTATAACTGTTAGGTATCTATGCATGTAGGTAAGATCAAAATGCACATAGTACAGTAGTATATAAGCTGCGAAGAGGTAGGCAGAGAGGTAGGAGGGCAAGCAGGTGGGCAGGTAGGTATGTGGGCAAGCAGGGAGGTAGGTAGATAGGTGGGTCAGGTGTGAAATTAAGTATCTTAGGCAGGTAGGCATGTGGCTAAGGTAAGAAATACAGGTAAGGGGAGAGACAGCAGAGAAAAAAATTACATGGGGAAGAAGATTGGAACAGTGTAGTAAATGAAGAGTAGAGAAAATGGAAAATTAGGAGAGACAGAGATGAAGAGAAAGAAGAGGGGAAAGGAAAGGTGACTGAATGAATGAATGGAAGATGTGAGATGTAATGAGGTTTGAAGGGAGGGGGTAAGAAAATGAAAGGGAGGAATTGCAAAGAAGAGGGAGGGAGGGAAATCGAGAGGAAGTAATGAATGGAGGGAAGAGACAGAGAGGGGAAGGCAGGCTGGGAAAGAAATGATACAAAAAATGAAGAAGAGAATGGAGATGGAAGGAATGGAAGAGAGGTTGGGTAGAAATGAAGGAAAAACTGAGATGGATATGAAAAAACAGAGATAGAGAGGAGGAAAAGGAAAATTTGAGAGGAGGACAGGATAAAAAGACGAGAGAAAGAAGGCAGGAAGGGAGAGAAGGGAGAGGGGCAAGGAAGACAGAAAAGGGATAAGAGATAGGAAGAGATAAAGAAGAAAGCGTGGGGGGGGGGAGTAAGGAAAGACACATGGAGAGAAAACTGGAGAGATGGAGAGAAAGGTAAGGAAAGTGGCCACCCCCCACCTCTCCCCTCTCATTCCGGATGCATGAAAAATATAATTCCTCCCCTCAGGGCGTACAGGACAGTGGCATTCCCTCTCCCCATGTCCCTATCTCTCCCCACTAGTCTCCCCTACCCCTGCCCACCCCCAACCCCAACCTCTGCCCTTTCCCTACTTTCTCTCTTCCTCTCCCTTTCTCTCCCCCTTCCCTTTTACCCTGTGTCCTTCTCCCTCTCCCTTCCCTTCCCCTGTCTCCCCTCTTCCTTCTCCTCTCCCCCTCCCCCGTCCTTCTCCCTCCTTCTCGTCTCTCTTCTTATAACTCTAACCTCCCTAAAGAAGAGAGAGAGAGAGAGAGAGAGAGAGAGAGAGAGAGAGAGAGAGAGAGAGAGAGAGTGTGTGTGTGTGTGTGTGTGTGTGTGTGTGTGTGTGTGTGCCACAGGTATGAGACGTAAAGAACAGGAAAGGGATACGGCCTGAGGAAGGAGGGGGGGAGGGGGAGAGAGAAAAAAAAAAAGGAAGGTAGAGAGAGGTATGGTAGGTTTGAGAAGGTGAGAGAAAAAAACTGAAGGGACATTGTGATGGGAGGGAGGGACGGAGGGAAAGGGGAGAGGAAGAGGAGGAGGGAGGGAGGGGGGAGAGACGGAGATCAGAGGAAGGAAGAAGAGTGATGGAGAGGAAGGGGATGGGAGAAGGTAGTGAAAAAGGAGAGGAAATTTGAAGGAAAGGGGAGGGAGGGAGAAATGAAAGTTCCAGGTAAAATGAAGGGAGGATGGGAAGGTACGAGGGAAGGGAGGAAAGGCGGAAAGAGGAAGGAGGGGGTGAAGGGAGGGAGGAAAGAGCAAGGGAGGGAAAAATGGAAGTGTGAGGCATTATGTTCAAGTGGGAGTAGTGAGACTGAAAAACTGGAGGGAGGGAGGGAAGGTACGTGAGGGAGGGAGGGAGGGAGATCGGGGAGGGAAGGAGAGAGATATAAATGCGTGATGAATTCAGTGAAAAGTGTAGTGAAACGACAAAGCAGAGGGAGGCGAGAAGAGGTAGAGGAGTGATGAAGTAGTGAGAAAGAGGGAAGGAGGGAAGGAGAGAGGGGGAGGGAAAGAGACAAGGGGGGGTGGGAAGAAAAGAGGGAGGGAGGCAAGGAGAGAGGGAGAGGGAAATGGAAGTGTGAGGTATTATGTTCAAGTGGGTGTAGGGAGATTGAAAAAATGGAGGGAGAGAGAGTGAGGGAGGCAGGCAAAGGGAGAGAAGGAGGGAGGAAGGGATGAAAAGGGAGATACGCAGAAGGGAAGAAAGATGAGTGCCGAAAAGGGAGAGTAATGGATGGAGGGAGAGGAATAAAGGGAGAGGGAAGGACAACTGAGTGTGCGATACTGAGCAAATGTAAGAGGTAGATGGAACACACACACACACACACACACACAGGGGAGGGAGAAGGGGAGAGAAGGGAGGGGAGGAATATGGAGATGAGACAAATACAGAGGGGAGGAAGGGGAAAAAAATAAGTGACAAGGGAGAGGATTAGAAAAGTGCAAATATTGACTTCAAACACATGTTGGTAGTGTGTGTGTGTGTGTGTGTGTGTGTGTGTGTGTGTGTGTGTGTGTGTGTGTGTGTGTGTGTGTGTGTTAGGAGTGAAGGTGTTGTGATGCTGGCAGGAATTTGTAGTGGTAGTTAGATTGGTAGGAGTCAGACAACCACCGATAATGGTAGGTATTTGTAGGGATGGTGGTGTGGTTGTCTAGGAGATGGTAGTGGTGACGGCTGGATGGTAGCACAGTAATGGTACCGCTGGCTATGGTAGTGACGAAGAAGACAGTACAAACGTGATACTCATGGTAGTAACACTGATAAATGGAATATAGTGGCAGCGATGGTAGTAGTGGTAGTGGTGATGATGGTAGTACTGGTCCCGGCAGAGTTGGTGGTAATAGTATGGCAGTAGTGGTAGTGATGGTAGTAGTGGTAGTAATGGTAGGTGAATCGAACTGTTCCCCTCCCTAGATAAGGCAGATGGCGTTATGGTATTATCGAGGTAGACACGGAAATCTACTCTCTCACTCTCTCTCTCTCTCTACTTCCCTCCATCCACCCCTCTCCTCTCCATCCGTCCCCTCCCTCCCTCTCTCTCTCTCTCTCTCTTCATCAGTAGTCAGAACTTGTGTATGCATGTGTGCGTCTCCGCCTGTCAATGTGTGCGTGTGTGAGTATGGGTCTGTGCTTGTCGGCCCGAGTCTGTTAGCTGTGTGTGTGTGTGTGTGTGTGTGTGTGTGTGTGTGTGTGTGTGTGTGTGTGTGTGTGTGTGTGTGTGTAAGATGATGTGGGTTCGTGTGTCCAACTTGTGCATGACTCTCTCTCTCTCTGTCTCTCTCTCACCTGATCCATTCTCCCTCACCTTTCTAGCTCTCTCTCCTCTTTACTTTCCTCCCTCCCTCACCCCTGCCTCCCTCCCTCATTCCTAATTCACCTCTCTCCTCCCACGCCTGTCTATTCTCTCTCGTATACCCCCTTTTCACCCATTGCCTGGCGTATCAGAGGCGGCGACGCGGGTATTGCACATTTCAGGTGTGTTTTTAAAGATTTACACAGGTATACAGGCCTTACGATCCTAACGATAAAATAAAAATATAAAGATTGATAGACAGACAGATATTCAAATACATGTAAAAAGACAGACATAATAATTAATGCATATACGAGAGAGAGAGAGAGAGAGAGAGAGAGAGAGAGAGAGAGAGAGAGAGAGAGAGAGAGAGAGAGAGAGAGAGAGAAGACTGGAGGGACTGAGTGAGGGAAGGGAGAGAGACAGGTGAGAGAACGGGAGGAAGGAGGCAGGTGAGAGATGTGGCAGGTAGACACCTGGAGAGAGAGAGAGAGAGAGAGAGAGAGAGAGAGAGAGAGAGAGAGAGAGAGAGAGGGGGGGAGGGGAGGGTCAAGGTGTGTGAGAGAGGAATCGATGGCTGGATGGATGGTTGGGATAATGGTTTTCCTATGTTAAGTGTGTGTTGTGCTACCGTCTAGACCTGCCTGACTCCCCCCCCCCCATCTCTCTCTCTCTCTCTCCAACCTCACCCTTCTGTGATTTCGAGCCTTCCTAATTCACTCTCTTACTTCCAATGTCATTCTGATTTTTTTTTTCTCTCTTCCTTCCTCATATTTCCTAGTCTCCATTTGCTCTGTCTTATACCCCTTCTTGTCCAACTCTCTCTCCACGTCAACTCCATCCCTGCTCTCCTGCAACTTCTCCTCCTCCTCCTCCTCCTCCTTCCTCTCATGCAACTTTCCTCCTCCTCCTCGATCCCTTTTCTCCTTCATCTTCCCAGTTTTCCTCTTACTTCCTGGCTCTTATTATACCTACTATTTTATCACCATTTTTTTCCCCCACATTTAAACCTCTCAATTTCAGGACGCCACTCATATGCATTTTTTTCTGGCAAACACCTTTGACACCTGCACTGAAAGAATGACAAATGCATGAATAATAATAATAATAATAATAATAATAATAATAATAATAATAAAAATATCCTGTGAACCTTTCTATATTTCCTTTACG
The DNA here is from genome assembly GCF_032717465.1 of Coenobita brevimanus. NCBI lineage: Eukaryota > Metazoa > Arthropoda > Malacostraca > Decapoda > Coenobitidae > Coenobita > Coenobita brevimanus. The sequence goes on from NC_137020.1 coordinate 33,288,035, forward strand.
ATGATGATGATGATAATTATTATTTTTATTATTATTATTATTATTATTACATTACACCAGAACAATTTGCACCTAAAGACGAAGGTAGGTAACATAAAAACGATTGATTAAAAAAATAACAGAAGGCTCTTAATGAACAGTAGAAAAATAATATGATAAACTGCAGGTACTAAAATGAAAGACAAAAAAAACAGCAATACGCGGAATCCATAACAATAACAAGAGTCAGAACAAAAGCAATAGGAACAGCAACATTACCAAAGCCATTCAGTCAGGCTCACAGCACCAGTCAATCACACACACACACACACACACACACACAGGTAAAACAAGGAGAATTCTGAGTTCAATAAGTGTGTGTGTGTGTGTGTGTGTGTGTGTGTGTGTGTGTGTGTGTGTGTGTGTGTGTGTGTGTGTGTGTGTGTGTGTGTGTAAAAACAACACTCATGATGGTGTTGATGATGATGTGCCTAATCAATCAATCACACACACATACTCGCTGGCAGTCGAAACAGTATGAGACTACACTTCACTGAGAGAGAGAGAGAGAGAGAGAGAGAGAGAGAGAGAGAGAGAGAGAGAGAGAGAGAGAGAGAGAGAGAGAGAGAGAGAGAGAGAACCACCCACTTATTGACCTGGGTTCGAGAAAAACTAAGAAAACAGCTACACGAAAAACAAGGGTGGTTGAGAGGGTGGGGGGGGTTGAGGCGAGAAGCTCCGGACATTTTTGATCTAAGAGTATAACTAATTCAGCGAGGGACGGTACTGCTGTGTGTGTGTGTGTGTGTGTGTGTGTGTGTGTGTGTGTGTGTGTGTGTGTGTGTGTGTGTGTGTTCCCTACCTGTGTCCGTGGATCTCTACCCAGGTGGACACAAAATGGCGGGGGATAAGGGGGTTGGCCATCGTGCATGTGTGTGTGTGTGTGTGTGTGTGAGAGAGAGAGAGAGAGAGAGAGAGAGAGAGAGAGAGAGAGAGAGGAGGGGGGGGGGATGGCTAGGTACAGGTAGGTGTGGCATAAATCAGGGTCGGCGGGCGGCTTGCGTGCTAAAACCGCGTCACATCACAGCGCTCCGGACACGACCACAGCTGATGGAGGGGCGGGCGTCGATACCGAGGAAGAGTGGAGGAAAGGATGGAGGGATAGTGAGAGAAGGAGGGATAGTAGACGGAGGGAGACTGGAGGAAAGGATGGAGGGACAGTGGAGAAAAGGAGGGATAGTAGAGGGAGAAGGGATAGATGAGGAAAGGTCGGAGGGAAGAAATAATAGGATGATGGAGGGAAGAAAGCTTGAAGGAACATCGAAAAGCGTAAAGACTGGGAGAGAGGAAGGGAGGGAGAGACTGTGGAGAGAAGGAGGGATAGTAGAGGGAGAAAGGATAGATGAGGAAAGGTCGGAGAGAAGAAATAATAGGATGATGGAGGGATGAAAGCTTGAAGGAACATCGGAAAGCGTAAAGACAGGGTGAGAGGAAGGAAGGGAATGATGGTGTAGGGAAGGAGGAAAGAATAGGATAACAGAGGGAAGAAAAATAGAATATCAATAAGCGCAAAGGAGGAAAGAAGGGAGAGAGAAGGAGGAAGGATAGTGGAGGAAAAACAAAGGATGGAACGATAAAATGGAGGAAAAAAATAGAGTAGGATAAGTGACGGAGGGAAGGAGGATGGTAGAGGAAGGAAGAGATAATGAAGGAAAGAATGAAAGATGTGGCATAATGGAGGGAAAACATGGAGGAGGAAAAATGTAGGAAGGTGGAGGGAAGGAGAGGGGGGGAGGAAGAGGAGGGAAGGGAGGAAGAAAAATGTAGGAAAGTGGAGGGAAGGAAAGGGCGAGGAAAAGGAGGGAAGGAGGGAAACAATGGAGGGATGGGAGGCTAAACTGGAGGTAAAGGTGGATAAAACTGCGTCACATTACAACGCCTCAGACACGACCACCGCTGATTGAGGGCCTGGCATCGAGACCGAGAGTGGAGGAAAGGCAGGATGGTGGAGGGAAGGAGGAAAGGATAGTGGAGGGACGCGGTAGGATAGTGGAGGGACAAGGAAGGAAAGGATAGTGGAGGGACGAGGCAGGATAGTGGAGGGTGGGAAGAGGTATGATGGTGGAGGGAAGAGAATGAAAGAGAGAGGAAGAAAAATGAGAGGAACACCATAAAACCAAGGATGGAGAGAACAGGCAGGATAACAGAGCCGGAGGGACAAAAAATGGAGAAAAAAGATTAGGATAATGGAGGGAGACAGGCTGGGAGAGAGGACAGCTAGTGGAGGAATGGAGAGAAGAGGTGGGACGGTGGAGGGAAAACTTGGTAGGAGGGAAGGATGGATGAAATGAAGGACCAGGCGTGGGTATGGAGGCATAGGAGGGAAGAAGGAGGAAGGTAGGAGGGTCGAGTTTAGGAAAGAAGGGCATTGGGAGACGAGAGGGAATGGGAAGAAGGGTAAAATGGAGAGAATAAGGGAGAGAAAATTCACCGACATAGAGGGAAGGATAATGGAGAGAAAGAGGGAGGGATGATGAGAGAGAGAGAGAGAGAGAGAGAGAGAGAGAGAGAGAGAGAGAGAGAGAGAGAGAGAGAGAGAGAGAGAGAGAGAGAGAGAGAGAGAGAGAGAGATAAGAGGCCCACGAGAGAAAGTTCAGGTGTCTATTGTTGAGAGGAATGAAGAGGAAGGAAGAGGGGAAGGGGGGGGTTGAGGGGGAGAAGGGAGGGAGAGGAGGAGAGGAGGAAGGGGAGAGGAGGAAGAGAAAAAAGGGGGAGTGGAAGAGGCAAAGAGTAAGAGGACGGAAGAGGAAAGCAACAGGGGGAGGAAGAAAAGGGGAATGGAGGGAGAAAGAGATGATGATGATGATGATAATGATGATGATGATGATGATGATGATGAAGAGGAGGAGGAGGAGGAGGAGGAGGGAAAAAAGGTTAGAAAAGAACAATGGAAAAGTCAAAGAAAATGAAAGGAAATCAAAAAGAGAAATGAAAAAGAACAGAAGACAAGAAAAGGGATAAGAAGAGATGAAACAAGAAAATGACGATAAACTGAAGGAAGCGAAAGGAGGGAGGAAGGAAGATTATGGAAAGGAATGAGGAATATTAAAAAATGAATAAAAGAGAAAAGAATATGAAACAAAAAAAGAGGAAAAGAGTAGGATGCAAAATTAATGGAAGCGAAGAGAGGGGTGAGGGGAGAGAGAGAGGGGAAACTGAAAGGGGGAATGAGGAGGGCAAACAGGAAATTCGCTTACTCAAACACACAAAACGAGGAACAAACACAGAGGCACGAGTGTAGAAAAGAGAGACCTAGGTGAGAATTTGGTCAACTGAAAAGAAAGGTTAAGTGCTGACGGGAGTATTAATTGCTGTGTTTGCCCTCTCTCTCTCTCTCTCTCCATATCCATCCTCATCCAGCGAACTTTCTTTTTAATGCATATCCATAACTGACCAACCCTACTAACAATTTTTTTTTTACAAGATTATATCAATATTTACACCATCACTCCGTACACAAGAGAAACTACACCTATGATTATTTCGCCATCTGTTAGTTTTCTTCCTTTTCAATCTACAGGTGCATCCTCCTCATCATCCCCATATTCATTCCCTTCTTTCCGGGTCCTCATATCTACCTGTAGCGTTTCTCATCCCTACATCTGTTATAAACTACTCTTGTCTATATAACCATCATAACTAAGTACGGTAAGGCTGGCTATTATCGATTTTTCAGGGTTATACGGAAGAGCGAGAAACGTTTTATAAATATTAATTTTCATGATGCTCACCACCCAAAAAAATATCAGAGAAATTCCGTCCCGATACATGGGGAAAAAGCAGGTTTTTAATATATACACCGGTGCATGGTAGAAAAGTTAAGGTAAAACGGAATTTTGTTTTTTGCACATGGAATACACTATTATTTATGTTCAACTGGAATGAGTCCAATAGAATAGTTCATCCAGTTTTAATTAGGCTAGTCCAGAATTGTGTCCTTTTGCAGCCTACTTCCCATACTTCAATGACAGAATAAGACAATATGGTGCTATGGCTCTACGTTCTTTCCACAGCACGTCTTCGTGATTAGCACCGTATTCTGGTGTTAATCTAATACTACACCTCCCCATTCATGGTAGAGAGACGGCAATTCTAGGTCAAGTTAGAGTAAACACAGTATAGTATTAAATTTATTCTGTGTTGCTTCCACATAAGCCATGGTAAATGTAATCTCGCTATTCAAACTCTTTCTATAAACGCCATAGCTTGTACAGGCACCTTTCCCCACATTACACCACTCCCGACAACGTCACTGAACTTCTGCAGGTGACTTCATCTCAGGAAGTATTTAACAGCCGTCACTTGGGCCGTCACTTGGGCACGATTCTGTTTGGGTTGCGGCGGATGTAGGGTCAGCAGTCTGGCATTAGGAATTTCTTGACACATCCTCCTTAGCGACTTACTCTGCACATTACACCGCAATATCCCCTTATACCCTATGTCACTGATCTAACTTATTTCGATACTAAAACTGTATAAATAACATCCCATGGAATGATGAGGTGTGGTAAGCAAACTAAATCGCAAAGGAAGAGGTGATACGAAGCTTCCCATGCCACAAGGCCGGTAATCTCGTCGGTTACGGAAGCGCCTTAACACGTTTTCCTAAGCGATTACTTTGCTTATTACATCATACTGTCCATCTCCCTGTTGCATAAATCCTTCCAATATCGGCATACTCTGCATAAATAACGTACTAAAGGCTATTAACCAGCGATATCCAAAAATAAATCGCTAAGGAATAGGTGTTAGGGATCTGTCTTAACCGAGGTGAATGCCAGGCCAAGACTAGGGAACACGGCTTCTTCAGGTGCCTCCATCTCATAAGGTATTAAAACCGTCACTCTATCACCCGTCCATTATGGCTGGTGAGGGAAAATATCTCCTGTATTGTTATGTTTAGCAGTCACACCACTCCAGGCACACGCGTGACGGTAAAGCTGTCAAGGTATGTGGTCAAATCTACCGTCCTCAAATGGTTAAGGTGTCAAGGAATGTGTAGTGGGGACATACACTTGATTAAGCTGTCTCTCGATAACAGCCCTCGTCTACACTTTACGAACTACTGATGATAATAGTACTGTGGACACGGTTAACGCAGGGTTTCTTCTTTTATTCGTGCAGAAATGATTATCGCCTAGATGGGTCGCTAGTCCAACCCATGAGAAGGCCAAAATGCTCCTTGCACACTGGCTAAATCTCGTGCAAAACAAAAACTAATCAAGTTGTGTTGGGTATAGCCTACAACTGCATGAAGCTGGGTATCGCACTAGGCTATGCATGTGTGTGACAAGTAACACCTAGTAATTCTCCGAGTTATTTCTTCTGTATATAAAAATAAACTAAAATAAATAAATAAATAACGGTAAAAAAAAAAATAAACACGGAGAAACATAAGACTGAGAGCCTTCAGAATCAGCTGGTCAGATTAGGAACTGCTAAAATATTAAGCAACTGGCAGCCAAACATTCTCACCTGACCAAAGTGCATTCCACATAGCATTATAATTTTACAATGTGATGATGAGAAAATGGTGCAATTTTTTTTTTTTTTCAGTTTCAACATCACACGACAGCTGAAAGTGGAAAAAAAAAAAAAAAAACTACAGGAAACTCAGACTACAAGCATTAGCGGATGCATTTTTCTTAAGATTTTGGCGTCGGTAGTTAATATGCGCAAATCATATATAAATAGTTCGTTTACTCTTTCTGTCTGTGTCTGTCTGTCTCTCTCTGTCTCTGTTTGTCTGTCTGTCTGTCTCCCTCTCTCTCCTGCACAAATTCTCTTACCTTCTCCGACTCCACCTTTGTTTTCTCTCTCATTAAGTCTCAGCGTTCTCCACTAAACCTTCTTCCTTTCATCTCTTCCTCCTTTTCAACTGTTCCTTTCCTCTCTCTCTCTCTCGCTCCCACAAACATGGCCCCCCAGTAAAGACCTCAATCTCGGCGTCGTGTCAAAACCCAAGCCTAAGGAATTAATGCGACAGCCCTGCCTCTACCTGCCATGCCCTCCCTGTCTGCCTGCCTAACTGCCTCTCTGCCTGCCTGCCTTCCTCTCTGCCTTACCCCATGCCTCTTCCTGCCTTTCTATCCACCTTCTTCCTACCTTTTCCACCATCCTCCTAGGCTGCCTGCCTCCATGCAGCCTCCCTTCTGCTTTACCCCATCCCCCTTCTTTCCCTGTCACCCTTCTTCCTTACCTCCTGTCTTCTTAGTCACTGTCTTATGCCCCTTACTCCCTACTTACCTTCTTTCTTATCCCCTACTTTTCCATCTTCCTCCTTTCCTCCCTGCCTACCTTCCTACCTAACCCCCTACTTCTACCTGCCTGCCTGTCTCTCCTATATGCCTGCCTCACCTTGTCCTCGTCTAAGCTACATCTCTTCGCGGATCGCACCATTTTTTTCCCTCCATTTCTTGCTTGTTCTCTTTTCTTCCAATTTCCTCCCCTTTCCTGTGTGTCGGATTTCGCCCACCTTGATTCTTACTTGACCTCTCCCTTTCTCTCTCTCAACTTTATCTTCCTCATATTCCTTACTCTCTGCATATCTCTTTTTCGCTCTAATTCTTTCTTACCTTACTTCACTTCATGTGTAACCTCGTACTCTCCTTCCTCGTTCACTCCCTCACACTTTTTATCTCTCTCGCTTTTATTATCGTGTTCTACGTCAGTCGATTTTTCCTCTTATTGTGCTACGCCTTGTCCACCTCCCTCTCTTATTCCCCTTTCCCCCCCTCTCTCTCATATTCCCCTCCTCTTCCCCCTCTCCCCTCTCTCTCACATTCCCCTCCTCTTCCCCCTCTCCCCTCTCTCTTATATGCCCTTCCTCTCCCCCCCTCTCTCATATTCACCTCCCTCCCCCAAGCCTCACCGTGTCCCTACCTGCATATCGTGTGATGGTCTTGTCTTTCCTCTCTGTCACTCTTTCTTTCTCTCTCCCCTCCTTGTTCTCATGTCCGCTACCCCCCCCCCCTCTCTCTCTCTCGTTTTTCCCATGTCACTCTTTCTCTCCCTTGTTCTTGTTCTTTTGTTCTTTCTTCTCTCTTTCTTTCTTTCTCTCGTCTTTCCCCTTGTCAATCCTTTCTCTCCTCCCTCCTCTTGTTCTCTTGTTAGCTCCTATTTTCTCGGCTGGAGGAGGTTGAAGATTTTCCAGTTTACCGCCTCTCTCTCTCTCTCTCTCTCTCTCTCTCTCTCTCTCTCCTTGGCCAAATCACTGAAGAAATTAATATACCGTATGTGTAACCTGCAAAAAGAAGTTTGCTATAAAATCTTTCACACTAAATGCACACTAGCACTGAGAAAAGCCTCATTCTTATTACGGTAAATTCTTCTGACGTTCCTCTGATTTTCCATCGCATATCTTCAACCTGTAAAGTCTATCTATCTATCTATTGCCAGACGCCTCAATCCCGTAAGGGGTGGCCACAAACAAATCGCCTCATGTCGTCCTGTCCTCCGCCATTTCACTGCCCTGCTCCCAGCTCACACCCCCCTCCCTCATATACTTCTCCACTCCATCCCTCCATCTCATGCTCGGCCGCCCCCTCCCTCACCTGTAGAGTGCTGTTACTGTTTTCCGGTACGACTTATAAGGACACTACAGGGTGTGGAGGAACAGGTAGTTATGGATTAGCAGGTAGTTACAGTGACAGACGTAACTTCTGTACAAAGGTGGGCTTCTCGGCATGAAATAAAACGTGAAGTGGTTAAGCTGCCTGGTTATTCTGGTTCCTACTTAAGGTAGTAGAAATACCAGTGGTGGTTGTAGTAGTAGTAGTGATAGTGGCAGCAGTAACAGGAGCAGTAACAGTAACAGTAATAGTAGCAGCAGCAGCGGCGGCAGCAGTAAAATAAAAAATAATAATAATAATAGAATAATACTAATGAGATAATAATAATAATAATAATAATAATAATAATAATATAATCGCACAGCTATACTGGTCACTCCCGCAACGACTTTTATGCCAAGGTGTTTATGAGCCTAATGAAATCACCTGAGGGAAGCAAGAATACGGAAAAGACGTCATCGCAGTGAAGGGATCTACCTGCCTGCCTGTCCACCTGTCTATTCTGGTCCCTGCCCCACTCAGCATCCACCTGGCGATTGTTCTGTTTCGCCTAAGTGGTTCAGTTCACCTTGATATTAAGTGGTTCCATTTTTGTCCCCCTACCTCCCCTGTCCCTTACCTATCTTATGCTGTCCCTGTTCTATCCTCCTTATTCCAGCCTAACCACCTCTAATCCCTTTCTTCTCTGCCTACTAGCCTTCCTCCTTGACTGATTCATCTTCTGTCTCTGCCTGTCTGATGTCCCTCCTTACCTTCATGCCTTACCTCCTCTTACCTCTTTCTTCAGTGCCTTACCTTTCCCCTCCCTTCCTACTTTTCAGACTTACATTCCTTTTTCCTGCCTGCCTGCCTTATCTTCTACCTACCTTCCTGTCTCACTTTCTCTAACCCTACCTGCCTACCTTATCTCCAACCTCCCGCTCTACCTATGCTATTTTATCTCTTCTTCCCTCCCTGACTTAACTTCTCTATCCTAACTTGCCTTTCTTCCTATACTCTACTCTCTTCCTCACCCTTCCTATCCCTGCCAACCAATCTGATTTCCTACCTCCCTCTCGCCTCATCATCATTTCTACCCCTATCTATTTATCTTACCTCCTACCTCCATACCTGCCTCATCTTCACGCCCACTTGCCCTAACTCTCCCTGCCTACCTCCTTTCCTCCTACTTCCATACCTGCCTCATCTTCTCTCCCACTTGCCTTAACTCTCCTTGCCTACCTCCTTCCCTCCTACCTCCATACCTGCCTCATCTTCTCTCCCACTTGCCTTAACCCTCCTTGCCTACCTCCTTCCCTGTTAGGTGACGATTTTGCCCACGAGAGAATGTCTAGTGGTCAAAGGGAGCAAGACACACAAAGGTAAAGCCTCTCAAAGCGTTCAAAGGACAGTGTGACCAACCTAGCTAACATCAGTGGCATGCAGGCTGCTTTTACGGCCCTGGTTGATGATCCCCTCTCTCTCTCTCTCTCTCTCTCTCTCTCTCACACCTGTGCTCTATCATGCCACCCTGCCCTGCCTACCTGAGCCTGTATTGACCCACTCCACCACACTACACCACAACTAGCTACCACCATCCCTACCACAACTACCACCGCTATTCCCACCACATCTGCCACTCACATGTACCACCACAACCCATATCATCATTCTTGTCACAACTACCACTCCACATCGCACTACCACACCTCACAACCACCACCATCATCCCTACCACTACCCTCCACTACCATCATTATCTAACTCCCACCATCTACCCACTGCTACCAACACCATCCCTACCACAACTACACTATTCTGTCAACTCCACACCACACCACCTCTACCACCATCAGTCCTATAACAACTACCACCATTCTTACCACAAATACCACCATTCCAACACATCCCTAACTATTTCCGCAACTTCCACCACAACTACCACCACTGCTCCCCTCACTACCACCACTATTCCCACCACAAATGCTACTATTTTTTCCACTTCCACCAACATCATCATTCCTACCACAACTACCACCATCATAACGCCTCTTCCACTACCATAAACACAATCACAAACTTGCCTACCTCCATTCACCCACTTCTTACACAATAACTACTGATATTTTTCAACTACCACCACCAACATCATCCCTACCACAACTACCACCACTCTGACGCCTCTACCACCCTCATTCCAACCACAACAACCACCACCATCATCCCTACCACAACTACCACCACTCTGACGCCTCCACCACCATCATTCCAACCACAACTACCACCACCAACACCATCCCAACCACCACCACTCCAACGCCTCTATCACCACCATTCCAACCACAACAACCACCACCAACACGATCCCTACCACAAGTACCACCACTCCAGCGCCTCTACCACAACTACTACTACCTCCACCGCCATCCTCACTATCACAGAACCACAATTACTAACATTTTAAATACCCAGCAACCAACTTATAATCACGCCGAAAATAATTATATCCACATTTTAGAGATGCTTCATTTTATTAAATTATTTTCATCCACGAAAATAAAAGTAAAAATAATATATGATGATAATTACTAACGCATGACTAAATATTAATAAGAATCTATCCAAAATATAATTAGATAGATAGAGAGAAAGACAGATAGATAAATAGTAGACTGAGAGAGTAGTATCGTGAGTGTATCTAGGCAGTATTTATTTCGTGTGTGTGTGTGTGTGTGTGTGTGTGTGTGTGTGTGTGTGTGTGTGTGTGTGTGTGTGCGCATTAAGCCTGCTGTGTGTGTGTGCATAACAGAGAATTTAGCGTGCAATATGCGTCTCTCTCAGTGTCTGTATATCAGTATGCGGTGTGTACCTACGTGCATGTCCGTGCCTAGAATGAGCCTGGGAGTAGTACAGTGTGTGTGTGTGTGTGTGTGTGTGTGTGTGTGTGTGTGTGTGTAAACTTCTTACGTATTTGTATCCTCTCTCTCTCTCTCTCTCTCTCTCTCTCTCTCTCTCTCCGGCTCCAACACACAAACACACACACACACACACACACACACACACACACGTAAACCCCAGCTTCAATTAAGTTTGGGGCTACCAGGGGCGATTGTGGCTTTATCGCTTGCTGGCTCTCTCTCTCTCTCTCTCTCTCTCTCTCTCTCTCTCTCTCCAATAACGCAAACACCACCATCAATTTATAGCCCCCAAAATGCAAGGAGAGAAGCACGCCGATCCGAAAATATATCCAGCCAATAAATTACACCAATAACTTATAAATTATTAATAAAAGGGGTCGTAGAATTATGGGAAAAATGGAAAATAATTTCATGGCTGCCTTTCTGAACTTTCATTTGGATACTTATGGCGTTTTATCTCCTTTTAAAAAATATATTGTAGGATAAAAACCACCAGTAAATTATCCACATACACGTCTTCAACTTTAGCTCACCTCTAGGGAATAAAATTAAGAAGATGGCACCGTAGTGAAGGGGTAAACAAGATCCCAACATAAACACCAAACAGAATCACAGAACAAACCACAAACCTTCCCCCAGCTCACCCTCATCTTTAACCCAACACAGCTTTAACTCAACACGCTATTTAAATGAGTACCACTAAAATCCAGGACATTTCGCCCGCGTATTAACCTTATGCTGTTATTTACCGGCCGTATTTCCTGGCATATATGGGTAGTAACTTGGGTTTGTTCTAGCTTATTACGCTTGCAGTAACTTACGCATTTCCTGATTTACCGCGTCTGCAGAAACTGTACGCATTTCCTAATTTATTACGCAGGCGGAAACTTCACGCATTTTTTCATTTTTTAATGTATGGTTCGTACTGCAAAACCTTCACTCTTTTTATAGTTTATTACACACTTTGCAACTCTACGAATTTCCTACTTTATTAATGTATTGGCAACGTGCTCAGGTTACGCACTCCATAACTCGGTGCATATGGAGAAAGCCTGACTCCTGCAAAAGAGTTACACACTCCCTAGCTTATTTACCTGAGCAGTATTACGTATTAATTAGCTCAATAAGTGAAATTCGGATTATTCTTCCCTTTCGTTGGCAAGGACACGCCTGTTATGTATACTGAATCCACGTCTGTATCGAACCCAATATAAAACGATTAAACTCACGCTAGGGAAATCCCACTACCATACTAAATGAGCTACAGTGTATTTCTGTTAACCTTTTTGCAGGTGAATTCTTCTACACTTAGGTTACGTACATTTGTAGCTCTAACCTACGGCAACTCAAGTCCAACTATAACAGATTTTCTATGAGTGGAGGACACTATGTAATCTGGTGTTTGGATTTTTTATTTCTTCCTCTGTTCATCTTCGTAAAAAAAAAAAAGGTTTATCTGACAGCAATCCTTAAAGTTTACGGGCTGAAATATGCCGACGTAAAACCATGAATATCGGGAGTTGTTCTATAGGCCTATGCGTAGGCTACATCCAGTGTACCGGTACGTTAACATACGGTAATTACTCCTTTCATCATCATCATCAACAATATGTGTCAGTCCACCTCACGACGAAGCTCTTTCCAATATTTCTCCACTTTAACCTACGGCGCCATTCTCAACACTCATCTCATTTCTCCCTATCACTCTGCAAGGCGCCTTCCTTCATGTCGGCAAGTATACTTTAACTATTCTCAATTACAATCTACTTGGCGCTTGTTTCATCTCAAAGTCTATCCAGGGAGGCCAAGACAATAATATCAGCATTTTACCCTACCTATAAATTCCTATGCTATATTTCTACTCATCTTTCACCTATCCAAACTATCTTCCCACATATACGAGTGTTCCCCTGTAGTTTCCGATATCAGTAACTCTAATCACTATATACCAACATGTATTTCAGACGCTTAGAACCAGATCACCTTCAGTCAGTCTATCCATAAATTCCAGAGTTACATCGTTACTCATCATCCCTCAAACTGAACTACCTTCCTTCATCTACTCCCTATACTTACCGATATCATCCACTCTTCTAATCACTATCTACCTTAATCTACTGCAGAACCCAATCACCAAATCACCTTCTGTCAAGCCATCAGTAACTTCCTAGGCTACATTGTTACTCATCTTCCGCCAATCGAAGTTTTCCTCCTTAATCTACTCCCTATAATTACCGATATCAACTCTTCTAATCATTATCTACCTTGATCTACCGCCGACGCCTACCGCCCATCATCAATCATCTTCTGCCAGTCCATTCAATTTCTCATCATACACCGATACAATGCTGCTTAAAGCTGCTCGGTTACAAATTATATCTGTCTGATTACTGGCATGTATCGATTGAAACTTACGTAACTCCAGATGGGGACTCCACTGACGCAGGTGATATTAATATGCCCCCCCCTCTCTCTCTCTCTCTCTCTCTCTCTCTCTCACACACACACACACACACACACACACACACACACACACACACACACACACACACACACACACAGCCAGAAGCAAGGAGTTAGTGTTAATAAATCGGCAAATTAGTGAATATACTGATATACAAATTTCATCTCTGTAATGCAATGCGGATTACCCAACCACGTGAGGAAAACCGCAGATACCACCAAACGTTATTATTATTATTATTAGTGGTAGTAGTAGTAGCAGTAGTAGTAGTAGTAGTAAGACGTTAGCCTATATATTCACTTCCCGACATGCGCTCAAGCAGTGTGTCCTAAACGATCAAAACAAAGCAAGAACTCAGGCTATTTAATGTACAGTCACGGGATATAATTCGCAAATAATCCTTCAAACTACCCGAGTCCCCGTTCCTCCATCATCTGATATCCACATCACGACACAGGTTAAATCAGTGCACCTTAAACGATCCAACCCAACGAAAACGATGACACAGGCTTTTTAATTAACTCTACGCACAGTCACAGCAAATAATTCGCTAACAGTCTTCAAACCATCAACACTCCCCCTTCCTCCATAAGCTAATATTCACTTTCCGACGCTCAATCAGTGTACCCTATACGATCCAACCCAATGGCCACCATGACAAGGGGTATTTAATTAAGATCTCTACGTACAGTCACGGCAAATAATCCTCTGACACGTCTGCGGTTCGGCATTACTGAAGTGAGATATTAACTTCCCTTCATTAATACTCCCTCAGTGTGACTGACCATACGGTATCTGCTTAGCTTTTGACGACGCGATTTGAAGGCTCTGTAATGAACTATATTTTTTACAGTAATCTGGCCCAGATTTTCGTCGTTTTGCAGCTTATTTTACGTAGCTCAATGTCAGATAATACTACGGCTCTACGTTTTTCCATAGCAAAACCAATATCCATCGCATAAGTGTTGCTGCTACAACCCAGCATTCAAGACGGAGATACCGGTAGGGTATTTTTCGACCGAGTAAAATGGGCACAGCGATCACGGCTGTACTTGGCATGAAATTTAAAGTATGTTCCAGTCTGTCCTGCGATTTGTACAGACTTCGAACTCGACAATTATTCATGATGTATTCAACCATCCAAATGCCCTGCCACTGAATTTAACTGGAACTACACAACTTTCAATCTAACATGGTCCAGATTTGTGCCTTTTTGCAGCTTATATCACACAGCTTAGTGGCTGAAAAAGACAATACTACAGCGTTACATCCCTTCCACAGCGCTTCTTCTTGACTAGCATCATGGTCTTAATTTACTGTTACAACTCAGTACTGAAGGTGGAGGGATGGCAATTTTAGGCCAGGTTTGAGTAAGAGAGATACTGTCTTTGTTCCTGGTCTCTAAGAATGATTTATTTATCGTATCTATTTATTTCAGGTTATCCCCTTCACGATGACGACGGTCTTCGTAGTTATTCTTACCACAGACTTTGAAAGGAATGGGCTGTGTGTGTGTGTGTGTGTGTGTGTGTGTGTGTGTGTGTGTGTGTGTGTGTGTGTGTGTGTGTGTGTGTGTGTGTGTGTGTAATATATTTTCCATCTACCTTTCTAATACTTCCTTCTCTCTTTTAATACTCCTCTTTCTCTTCTTTAAAATATTTTCTTCCTGCCTTTTTCTTCAATAACCCTCCCTTCTCTCTCTCCCTCTCTCTCACGAACGCTATCACAGTTCTACCAAGGGAAAAAACCACGTTCAACTTTTTTCACCCCTCTGTTATTTCATTTGCGGTGACTTGAAATGTGATTGAAGTTTCGTGCAACAGCCGTCGCCAAAACTCTTACCACACTTACACCCGACAGGAGAAATTAAACTTTTTTGCACCTCTTGTTTCTCTATTGGGAAATAATGGTGAAACTTACATGCTTTAATAATACTTTCGGCCGCATTCGTAATAACAGACAGATATTACCACCTTCACAATGATGTTTTTAGATAGTTATAGACACAGACTGATATATACAGACAGAGAGAAAGATAGTCATATTCTTGCTACCACCAGACGCCTTTACAGACATTCGGAAACACTGCTCGCGCTGGAAAAGTTCCATATAGTCTTCTCTACAAAAAATATCAACCAACCAGCGAACGACTCCAGTTAGGAATATTATTGGCAGCTACTGGGAAACGAGGTTAAGGTGACAACAACAATGCTACAAAGGGGCAGGTACAGCTTACGACAGGCGGATGGATGGAATATCTATCTATCTATCTATAGCCAGACTCCTTAATCCCGTAAGGGGTGGCCACAATTAAATCGCTTCCATACCGCCCTGTCCCCTGCCATTTCGCTACCCTCCCCCTAACTTACGTCCCCCTCTCTCATACACCTCTCTACTTTATCCCTCCATCTCATACGGTATTCAAGGGCTTACTTCCAAAAGCCTTAATGAAATACCGTACCGGAAACATCTTCAAAGTCTTAGGCCTATCTTACAAGCACACATTTAGCCTAGTCACAGAAAGTCAATCACCATTATCTTAACAGTTATCTGATATCACCAACGGACAATAGGTCTAAAGGTACTCATAGGTCTTATCAATTTTATCAGTTGACTTAGCCACAGGAAACCGCGGTACCGGTATCTATGAATTAGGTTATCATATCTAGCACTTAAAGGCATTACCAGTACTAAAGGCCTACGTAGGAATTATCTCTCCTAGTCAATACACACAGGGTTCTGGAGAGGGATGCCTTCATGCGGTGACATCAATATAACTCATCGGCTCCGCTGCCCGGTTATTCAAACGTTCCTCACTTTCCTCATTTTCCCTCAACAGAAGTATGGTGGATTTACTTGAATGTTAATAGCAAGTTATCAGAATTCTAATTAGCCTGCCGTTACTACTCTCACTACTACTTGTTAGGCTGTTCAAATTACTAAGCAAAGGGGCTCAATATGTGGGTCTGATTCCCCCTCCCTTTATTTACGTCAGGTCTACCTACCGAAGCATTTGCAAGCGCTCCTAATAATCTGCTCCGACCGAGGATATATAGGCAAATATCGGTATTTCGTCTCCCAGTATCAATTATTAGAACAACAATTATCGATACCTTGCAATCTGATCATTAAACTCCCTCATAACCTATGGTAAAACGTGAAAAAAAAAAAAAAAACGTTTTCATGAAGTTAAATTAGATTTTTTCTTGTCCCATTTGAGAAGTCCTCCCTAAACTTAAGCCTTAAAAAAAAGAGAAAAAAAGTATTGGTTGGGTCGTAAGGAAAAATATTGTTGTACGGTACTAAGGATATCATATTCTAATCCACCAATTTTTCTAGCTGGTAAGGTTACTATTCTAGAGAGACATTATAGTCTAATCCACAAATTATTCTTATTGGCACGATTAATTTCCGTACGGCAATTATTAAATACCAGATCATACTATTGTACCTGATTTCAGCAATGACGTCGAGCAGCCAATTAATTATCATTCTACCCATATTTCCCAGTATTATATACTGGCTCGGTAGGGTCCAGAAATAGAAAAATACTACAGCTGTCGGAACTATCACCGGGTACCGAGCGAAATGGCCCATAGGCTACATCCATTATTCAAGCTACTTAAAAAAAAAAATGATGCAGTCTCTACAATAAATCCGTTCAGCAAATAAATATATACATAAAACAAATAATCCACGCTAGTTGGCTAACCGAATGACTTCTAGGATTTCTTTCAGCCACATAAGATCATCTGATGTTAGCCGGTATGTCTAAGATTCATCAACGGTTGTGAAAAAATTAACTAATAACACTGAATGTTCACTTAGTACTGTGTTTATATAGAGGGAAATGACTCAATTCGGAATACAGATCCGGCCGTGTATCCCAAATTATTCAGGCTGGCGGATACCACTGTTTGCACGAAAACGCTTATCAACATTCACAAACTACCGGCATTAAAGTTGACAATGGAATTAGTTTCGTCAATCTGCAGCTGGATTATAACACAATCAGAGTGCTGGAAGGTGTGAATGGATGTGGGGCAAATTTCACGAGGTAGGCCTAGTCTATTAACACTCCCAGGTTCCTATGACTCACTCTTCCCTGGCCAACACAACTATCATCGTATCAACCATCGCAACCACCACCACAACCACAACGATTACCACTACAGTGGCTAGCACAACTACCATCACCATAACTAACACCACTACAATGACCACCACCACCACCACCACCACCACAATCACCACCACATCAACCATACCGATCACAACTTCAGCGACCACATCAACCAACGCAATCACCATCACCACCAGCGCAACATCTGCCACGACTATTACCACTAAGACGATCACCACCGCTTTCCCACCACCACCACCACAACTAAGCAATCACCACAATTCCCACCATCATCACCACCACAACGACCACACGTTTCACAAACACAAAAATTTCAGGTATAGGATGACTGACGAAGACTTCTCTGTATCATAATTTAATCAAGAGAAAGGCGACACCTGCATTATCTCCTACTTAATTAATTTCTTCACTCCCATGACTCGGTGCTGGAGAGGAACACCTTCACGTGGTGGCACTAATAAAACCAACCAACTCTATATAAACGTTCCTCAACTCCATCTATCCCTGAGAAAGAGTAGCCTGCAGAGGAGCTACCTAAGTGTCCATCCATCTCTATCTTGCCTACCAACGTTATCCATCTAACTACCTATCTACCATCAAACATCTAATCCTAGAGTTGATCCCCTGCGGCCACAAAAAGGCCTCTTCATCAAATATTCCACTCTCACGGCAAACCCAAAGTAACCACTCCAATACCAAGACGCACATTTTATTTTATTCTTTACATCGAATACCATTTTCCCCTTTCTGCAGTTTAGAAAAAAAAACGGCACATCCTTTCAACATCATTATGCTTTTTTGTTTTTTGTTTTTTTTTGAGGGCCTGGTACTGGTGAGGGGCACCTTCGCGCGGTGACACCAATATAACCGGGCGGCTCCATGTCCGCTTAGCCCATACAAACACCACTCATCACACTCCCGCCAACTGAATGAGGGATGATAGACAGCAGGAGAGGAACACTTCAGCCTGCAGTCTACGGGGCTCACATTAAAATGAACCTGGAGCTAAGACTACTACTGCAAGCCTACTCTAGTGTTTATTTACTAGCTGGCTAAATGGACTGTCGTTTTCACCGGTTAATTAGAGGTCGTCTAGGGTTGTATGATGCGCAGGTGTTGACCGACTGAATCACTCCTACGATATGGTGTATATATATTTCGTGGATAAGCAATTACCGGTGCCGCACTAACGAGAGATCTGATACTGGCAAAACCAAGCACTCCACAAATCGTATTCCAGAAGGCTTGGGAGGCTTCGTAGCATTTCTTCCTTAGCGATTCATTAGTACATAATATTTTACGAATCCCACATGTTATTTATATCACTTTAATATTAATAAAATCTGCATCAGTAACATATAAGAGGATGTTGAGGCGTAATGTGCGGAATAAATCGCTTAGGAAGAGGAGCTACGAGGTTTCCTATGCCACACAGAATACCGGCACCGCACTTACGACGAATCTCTCACCGACAACGTCCGATATTACGAGATTCCCGGGTACATAACGCAACGGAGGCATCACTATAACAATCAAATCACGGGTAGTCACTGGCCCGTATTCTAACCCCTTCTGTGGGCTCCCTAGCACCTCTTCCTAAGTGGTTTATTTTTGGATATGAATGGTTAATACCCTTTTACGTTACTTAAGCAGAGTATGGCGAAACAGAATGGAATTATATAACACTAAGGAGGATGGATGGAATTATATAACTCAGAGGAGGACAGTAAGGTGCAATAAGCAAAACAAATCACTTAAGAAAAGGTGTTGGGGAGCTTTCTTACGCGACAAGAAAACGGGGCATTAACGCAATCTTGTTGTGGACGCATTACTATACTCATTTTACTCCAACCTGGCCCCAATTTTTGTTCTCATGTATTTTTCTCCCCCTAGAAAGCCAGAGAGGATCGTGAGGATATGGTTTGTGATTACAGTGACAGTCTGTACAAAAGTGGTCATTTACTCTGTGTATGGAGACTTTTGGACACCCTGTATTAAGACCACACGCAGGCTTGATTTGGGTCAGAGAGATATTTTTCGTAGTGAGATGGTGGGTCAAATATAAATCACCTGCTCAAAAATAAAACCGCTTACTCCACAGACATACAAAAAAGCAACCACAGTGAAGGATGAATACAGCTGTTACTTTAAAAAATGCAATTACCGTGTGACGAAATCCAGCGACATAAAGTTAATCCCTGTCCTTAAACAAATCCTCATGTTCAATAGCCAGAATAAAAGCCATCGGAATAAAAGAATTAAATGGGATGTGTAGATTAAAAATAAAAACGAAGTTACGGCCAACACAACTGAACTGACGGGACGAAATAATTGTTGTTACTGTAAATAACTAAATATACAAATACAAGGCAATCATGGCCAAATTCAGAGAGATTATCAGATTTATGCGGCAGGTTCGCACCGCCACGTGGCTGGCTAAGTCGCGCTTAAAGTAACGCTAAGTCCATACGCACACACATGAACTTTAATACTGCTATGATTTTCGAATTCAATGTTTTCCTTTATTTATTTCCTTGCTTTTTTGGTGATTATGGGAAATGGAGAGATAAATCAGCGCATTTTTTTCATTTCTTTTCTAACATAACAGATCCCTAACCTCTTTCAGCTCGATTAATGGTCAAAATGCAAGTCACATTAGAGGGTTGATTTTACTAGTAACCAAGGAGACTCGTTCCTACCTCATAACCTGACGAAACTCCCTAACCTCTCTCAGCTCGAATGATGGTCAAGTGACATTAGAGCGTTGATCTTTACTAGTAACCAAGGAGACTCATTCCTACCTTACAGCTAAGATTCGAAATGTTATAAGCTGTCGGAGTAGCCCTGTTCTGTCAAATGAAAGCAAACATAAAATAAGACGGTATACTTAATATCTCTATACGGTACGTTCTATGATCGCAAAGTTTTATAATGACCCTAATTACACCGATTTAGTCTTTCATTTAACATTTATGGAATTTATGGTGATTAAGTAATACTGGGGGACTTATCTTGTAAGCTCTCTCGGTCAGCTTATATTTCTCCTGTCTCCTCTCGGTCAGCTTAAATTTCCCCTATCTACTCCTGTCAGCTTAAATTTCTCCTATCTACTCCCGGTCACTTTAAATATCTCCTATCTACTCTCGGTCAGCTTAAATTTCTCCTATCTACTCTCGGTCAGCTTATATTTCTCCTGTCAACTGTCGGTCAGCTTAAATTTCCCCTATCTACTCCTGTCAGCTTAAATTTCTCCTATCTACTCTTGGTCAGCTTAAATTTTTCCTACCTAACTTTTTAATACATTACATTAGTTTAACCCATTATCATAATTTATTCATTATTCATTACGATAATTATGAGAGAAATGGTGAGATAAATGAGGCAGCCCACACGTGTGTGCGTAAATCTTCTCTACCAGCGATTTATTCACCGATCTCTACATTCGCGTCTCGTTATTCACATGTCCGCCAGTTATTCATTATTGTACATTAACTTTCACGGTCATTATGCGGGAAATGGAGCATGATTTCTCGCTGACTTGAGTATTCTAATTTGTTAATGATCCATCTATAGCCAGACGCCTTAATGACGCAAGAGGTGGCCACAAACAAATCGCCTCCATGTCGCCCTGTCCCCTGCCATTTCGCTGCCCTCCTCCGAGTTTACATCCCCTTCTCTCATATACCTCTCCACCCCATCCCTTCATCCTGTCAATAATACTGGATGCATGTGTTCCATTTTTCCCTACATATCCTTCACTGCTTTTCACTTCCCTTAATTACTTATTCGTGTTTATTCATCACTTCTTTCACGGCAACGTTAAGAAAGTTGAAGAGTAAATGACTGATCTTTGATTCAATTCTCTAAGACTGTAACTGATATTTATAAAACGATTCTCCTCTATAGTTTATTTTCTATTATCTTGATTATGATTATTTCCTTCATGATTATTTCGTTTATAATTATTTCCCTGTATTTGTCAGAGATAAACATGGCAAATTAAGGAAAATTCGCCGGTCCGTAGACTCGTTCAGTTTTCCTTACGATAACGCTAATATTCATTAAAAATAATCTTGGTATACTAATTAACTGGACAATTATTTCGTCTATATTCGCTAATTACTGTTACCGGACATTATCGCTCACGGTTAGGATAATCGGGGAAAGTGGACACGCGACTCACTGCATCACGGTGTCCCAAACTAACCCTGATGTTCGCAATTCTTCTCCCCCATTTACTAGTTTTTCGTAAGTTTTTTGATGTACTAGCTTTATCGTTCACTTTTACTCATTTATTCATCTACGGATCCAAAGTTTCATTCTAGTTTGATGTAAATAAAATCTGAAAAACTGACTTCCAAGCTTCATTCATTATTTCCAAACCATCAATATTACTCATTTTTTCAGGGTCCTTTATCAATATTTTCCCCCTGACTAGGCTCGCATTCAAAACACGTATAAAGGTAAATTCTAGCGAACGTAAAACTATGGCTAAGCACGAAAGACAGTGTATGTGGATTTAGCTTATTATTTTGTCAATGTAATACTCATTTATCAAGATTTACTCTCATTAAATTATGTTCCTATAATTCTTCATTCTTCTCAATTTACGATCAACGTTAGTAAAAAATAAAAATGGTGGATTAATTTTTCTCAGACTACCTCTGATTTCCTTAACTTTTCTTCATGAGTTACTATCATTTTGATCATTTAATCTCGCACTGAAAACATCTATGCACGCGAGCTTAATTCTAGATTACGTAAAATATGCGGACGTATGGGACTTATTACCTTATATATTTGAATTAAAACTTCTCCCAAATTACCCATACCTATACCTTTGTGCTACCTTTTCCACGACTAATTGGTACCTATTTTCACCCTACCTAATCCTCGTTCAGTACCAGGTATATACGTAAATGATATATGGAAAACGAGTTCGGGTCATAGTTTTCCGAAACTGGTACTGACATCCCCTAGTTTTTCTTCACGATTTACCAGTATTTCCACTCTAATTCGGACACCCATGCACAACGTAAACAGAGTAACTATATGTGCAAAAATTTTAATAGGTAAACTATGATGCATGAAACCCATTATGTACATAGATCTTCCCCCCATATTTCACTGATGTCTATTCTTCTTCACGATTTAGCAGTATTTTCAACTTAATCAGGAAATCTATGACTAGGATTCTTTTTTTTTAATCACGCAAACTATGGTAAAATACGAAACTCATTATAACCAAAGATTTTGTTCCCCTATCCTTCACCGGTTAGTATTTCCTCTTCAGCGATTCACCAGTATCTTCATTCTAATTAAATTCGCACTCAGAACACGTATGCAAATGAGCTTACCTTCCATGGGCGGCGGGAGGCTCTAATGTGTTAAATCCATGGTCAGGGGCGAGCCTCACGTAAACCCCCCTCCAAAATCGCCGTAAATCCGGTAAATCCTCCCGTAGCCACCTTGATCAACAATTCATCCTCCTGTAACTTTCAACTATTTCGCACTCTCAGCTGAAATTCCGCCAGGTAAAAGTTTTCGCTTCTTACCTGTGTTTCTCTTAATTATCAAGTCCTCACCACAAAAAAAACACCTTTCACAAACTCCTAGGCACTCGGAATCATAAAATAATTCGGTCGGTTAGCACACTGAACAAAAATCCAGGCATGAGTAAGAGTTGGGAATCCTTAGAGAAGTTCATGCACAGAGGGGTCGTGCGTGCAGTCCCGGGAGCGAGGGGGCGCACATCTACCCTCCACCACGGCTTACTCGACACTGGGGAGGCGAGGAAAGGGGGACTTGGAGGTGGAAGAGGAGGAGGAGGGGGGAGAAGAATGTTAATGAGAGGGGGAAGGTTCGCCGCGCCGCCGCCAGATGGGGTTTTAATCGCCTCCGAAGGGTATTGGGGACCTGGAATCCCCAAAAATCCCCTGAAATACCTTCTTGGGGGGTTTGGGGAGGCCTGATATCGTCTTAAAGAAAACCGAAGACGAGTCAGAAGGGGTTGGAAGTCGTCTGGAAAGTCCAACAGACGGTTTTGTGGGTATAAGTTGATGGCAAGACGTTGGCTTTGTCGCGTCTTGGAGGTGGGGGAGGGAGAAGCCAGAGGAGGGTCGCGTAGGGAGGAAAGGACGGAGATAAGGGAGGTAGGGGAAGAAAAGGCTGGAGATAAGGAAGGCAGGAGAAGAAGATAAGGGAGGTTGACTGGTGTGGGGGAGAAAAGGTTGAGAGACTGAGAGGGAGAGACTAAAATGTTGTGTAGATGGATATTCGTACTGATAGATAGTATGGATAGAGAGATGCGTATAATGATGAACAGAGAGAGAGAGAGAGAGAGAGAGAGAGAGAGAGAGAGCGGACATACCTGTAACCTGACTGATGAAGGTAAAATGAATGACACCTGAGGGTCGGCCTTCCACACCTGACTCAAAGGAATGAGTTACACATCTACGCGGACCACACACACACACACACACACACACACACACACACACACACACACACACACACACACACACTTCACGATCTGACTTACTGATAGATTATTAGTAAGCATTTATTTTTTCATTTTACTCGTTAGAAAAAGAAAAAAAAAATAATGATAGCAATATAAGTCAATGTAAGTCTCTCTCCCCAAATACTGATATTTAGACGACAACGCTGTAGATCTATGCTTAAAAAAAAAAAATTAATAAATGTATAAATAAATATATGTAAATAAAACTCTATAGCCGTACTCCGTAATACTGGAATAAGACCGCACCGTGGAGGCAAATCGTCGGTGGCCACCCCTTACGAGATCAAGGCGTCTGGCGATAGAAATATATAGAGCGAGAGACAGACAGACGGATAGACAGACCGACTGATGAACAGATATGGAAAGATGAATAAAACAGTCTGAGGGCAGCACCAATACAATGCAAACAACGTCATTGGGGTGAAAGGTGAACATTAAAACCTAAAAAATATTTCCACCAAGTAAATAAAACAGCTTGCCTTATGAATGAACACCAAACTTCCACCACTGTAGCGGAAAGGCCAGTCCTAAGCTGCCTAAAGTCGTCCAGAGTCAGCACGAATAAAATACCACGTTAAACCATCATAGATAAAACAGTACCGGTATAGACGTGAGGGGGACGCACGCAAGAATGAAACAGTTTGGCGGAAGCAAGAGTGAGATGTGGGTTAAGGAATGCTATAAAATTGTCTGAAGATAGCAAACTCTACGGCTGTTATCCTCGTCTGATAAGGAAAGTCCCTAACACCTCTTCCTAAGCGATCTATTTTGCTTATTACACCTTCCTGTCCTTTTCCGTGTTATATAAATCCTTCTAATACCGCCAAATTCTACATATATAACGCACAAAGGGGTATTAATCAACCATATCCAAAAATAAGTTGCTAAGGAAGATGTGTTAGGGAGCTTTCTTAACCCACGAGAATATGGGTCTATGAAATGCGTTATCACAGGGAAAAGGTTACGCTATCTCCCGTCCTGCATAAGTTAGGCGTTTCTTGCAAAAATCAGAGTAAACATGGTGAGGTTTTAGGTATGCGTTCAAAGTAAACAATAAGTGATGAAGTTTTAGGTATGTGTTCGCTGTCAGACGCCGCATCCTGTGAGTGGTGGTGGCCTCGGCTAAAGGACCTCCTCCAGGCTTATCTGTCCCTGGTCATTAACGATCCTTTCTCTCTCACGACTCACCACCCTCCCTCTCTCCCTTCCCGACCTCGTTCTCGACCTATCTCGCCTCCTTCTACCCATCGTGCTTACACAACCTCTCCTTATAACTCCTTCCCTTGACTCTCCATCTCCTTCTCAGTCCAAGGTCTACATAAGTACTTATCTAGACCTTGTCTCAGTCTATCTCTCCTACTAACCATCTTACTTATCCAGCTGCCCTTAAATGCTCCTCTAACTTGCTTCTCCACCTCCTTCTCGACCTATCTCGCCTCCTAACCATCTCAAACACCCTCTATTGTAAATCCCCTATCTTTATCTCCTCCTTCTAAGCACCTTACTTGCACAACCATAGTTTTTACATATATGATCTCCTACCTTGTTTCTCCACCTCATTCTTGGTCTGGATCTTCTTCTATCCCCTCCCAGTCAAACTTTCTCACGACGCACCACCTTCCTTCGTGAACTCTCACTCCTCATCCTCGGTCTTCCCCTTATTCTCTATCCGCACTATTCTATGTCCGTATATCCTCTATCATTATACTACTCCACTTAATTCCTCCTCCACTTCTTTCCCAGTCTTCCTCTCCTTCTTCTTCCAGCCATTCCCTTCCCACATACACCCTATTTCACATATTCCCCCACCTTGCCCTTCCACCTCGCTCTTGGTGTACCCCTCCTCCTTCTGGCCACCCTTCTCATACACTCTCTACGAACTGACCTCCTTTGAAGATACATCTGACACAAATCTTCAGTCTGTTAATGAAGAACTGACCAACAATGAAAAAGACGTGAGCGAGCCGGCCGCTAAGATCCATACATCCACACAGCTATAATCAATAATTCTTTTACTACCAAGATTTTTTCCTTTTTTGTCATTAGCTCTTTTACGGTCTTTTTTTTACGATCAAGAGTTCCTTTACGATCAGCATCTCTTTTACGATCAGCATCTCTTTTACGATCAGCATCTCTTTTACGATCAGCAGCTTTTTACGATCAGCACCTCTTTTACGATCAGCACCTCTTTTACGATCAGCATCTCTTTTACGATCAGCAGCTCTTTTACGATCAGCAGCTCTTTTACGTTCAATGGCTCTTTTAGTCTTCCAACAATGATAACGTGGATTACAGTCTCGCTTCATTAGTACGTAGTGCCAGAAGAGTAAAGGACTATTGGCACTGAAGGTACATACACAATTACATATGAATTCCGGAGGTATTTATCAGTCTCATTCTCAGCTTTGTTCCTCAAGCATAGGCCACGTTTCGCAACTTTACACCTATAGGCCTAATATATGTATAAGTTAAAAAAAAAAATCAGATGTATGCTGGTAACTCAAAAACTCTTAATAAATATGATATTAAAATTCAACAATGGAAGAGTCGGTTCAAGTACGATGGTTAATTTCAAACATGGCAGTCAATTTCCTCATATCCCTTCAGTCCCAAAACTACCATTTGATATGCATTGCTTTCCCCACACAGTTATATTTACCTTATGCCAAACTCTTCAAACTCCTCCTACTGTTTCCTCAGCCTATCCCTTTCAGTTCCATAACTACCATTTGATATGCACTGCTTTCCCCACACAGTTATATTTACCTTATGCCAAACTCTTCAAACTCCTACTACTGTCGTATATGTACTCTTTATACCTGTACAGCAATAAAAATTTCACTTAATTCAAACTGGAGACTTAGATACAGCCTCCATTACACTCTTTTATCATCAGAGGGAGTTTTAAGCTGGGTAATGGGGAAATGCTGGGTGGGAGACAGACACAGGTAAGAGCTTGATTTTTATTGTTATTATTATTATTATTTTTTTGAAGATGGGTTCTGTGTTAAAGAAAAGAAAGAATCCAAGGTCTAACCCATGTCTCTCCCACCCATCATCCCACTTGTCGTAATGGATCACCTGTAAGCTTAATAGTCAGCAGAGAATAACAGGAATAAACTGAATAAACTAAAATAAGCTTCCCAGGGCTCAAGGTGAAATAGGGAGTCAAAATAGGTAAACAAGAAGACGACAGGTGGAGGCCTCTCGCGGTGGCTCGGGGAGTTAGTGAGAAGGCAGGTGGGTGGCGCATCAGAAAGAAAGGGGAGGAGCGGAGTTAATATACCTGTTTCTCTCTCTCTCTCTCTCTCGCAGAAGTAAATGCAGTAAAATCATGTACTCCCCCCCCCCATTTCCCATGCAACGTAAATGATGACAAAAAAATCATGTACTTTTCCCCCTGCTCTCTCTCTCTCTCTCTCTCTCTCTCTCTCTCTCTCTCTCTCTCTCTGTCAATCAATCAATCAATTAATCAAAAGAAAATAAGGTTCCTCTCACCTGACACCTAAACACATACCACGATTAAAATACTGGAGGTCAGAGGCAGGGGAACAGACAAAGCAAAGAAAATGTAGCTGAGGTTAATTTCTTGTGCATGTGAAAAACTGAAAATGTCAATTATTTTTTTTTCCCATCACGGGGAAGGATGGAAAAAGGACAGAATTGGATGTTGTTTGACCACCTAGCAGGGGAAGACACGCTGGTAAAGACGAGAGAGAGAGAGAGAGAGAGAGAGAGAGAGAGAGAGAGAGAGAGAGAGAGAGAGAGAGAGAGAGAGAGAGAGAGAGAGAGAGCGCAGAAACTTTACTCTTACCTCACCTCAAGGTAGATTACAGAAGGTACAGAGGTAGACACACACCTGTAAAGAGAAAAAAGAAATGAAAATAAAAGATTATGTTTACCAAAAATTTATACAGAAGTGTGTGTGTGTGTGTGTGTGTGTGTGTGTGTGTGTGTGTGTGTGTGTGTGTGTGTGTGTGTGTGTGTGTGTGTGTGTGTGTGTGTGTGTGTGTGTGTGTGTGTGTGTGTGAGAGAGAGAGAGAGAGAGAGAGAGAGAGAGAGGAAATTCCCCCATAAATTCCTTTCCAACCCACCTACCGTAAAAAACCTTATGGCATTAATTGACACCTGCTGTCCTACCACACCTACTACAATCCTTCCTACCACAATTAGCACTATCATTCTCCTACAACGCGTATCCCACCTACCAATTAATCTTATTACATCAACCACATCTACCACAATCACTATTATAACGCTTATTACAACAACTACATATATTAGCATCACTTACCACAACAACTGCAATCAGCACTACCACACACCTACTACACCAACCTTACCTACCTCAGTCACTCTTACCACAACCACCACAATTACACAAACATTCCTACCACAATTATCAAATCTGTAACTCGTATCATACCACAAATATCGCACCCCTACCACAACACCCTATCACCATAACCACCACCATCACCACCACAACCACCACTCTAGCCTGACCCACTCTTGAGACTACAGGTAAGGGTTATGCAACAGTTCCGAAGCTCAATAGGTGGCAACATTTGCAACACGTGCGTCATGCAATCTAACACCACAACCACCGTTATTCCCACCAGTATCATCCTAACACCTCGTTGAATTAGATATTATGGTGTCTAACAGCCTCAGAACGACCATCATTTCTTGCTGTTTACTTTCCTTTGTACTCCTGCTCCTTTGTACTCCGTTGTATTCCTGCTCTTTTGTACTCCATTGTATTCCTACTCCTTTGTACAACTATGATACTCTCCTTCTAGAGCTACCGCCACTACCACATATTCCTACCATAAGCATCCCTACTACTGGCTTCACCTACCACAACATCCACCACCACTACCACAACCACCCCATCCCTACCACAACTATAAACCATCACCACACCCAGAACAACTAATACTATGACCAAAAAAATCATCACTACCATACCGGTACCTACAAGAGCCTTCATACCAACCACAACCACCACCATTACCACAACTACCACACCAACAACCACCACCATCACAACCACAACCACCACCATCACAACCACAACTACCACCATCCCCTCACACCTCTGGCCTTACAACACCTTGCCATACCAACCAACATTCCTCTTCTCACCTCTGCCCTAATCTCCCCCCCCCCCATTTCCTCCCCTTTCTCTTCTCCCTCCCTCCCTTCCCCTTTTTTCTCTCCCCAATCTCCTTTCCCTTCTCACCTATGCCCCTCCACTTCCTCTTTTCTTTCTCTCCTACCTCCTGCTCAGTTCAACCCTCCCTCCAATTTCCTTCTTCTCTCTTCCTACCTCCTCCTTCCCCTCCACTTCCTTAGCTTAGTGCCAGGTGACAACAGAAAATCCCTCCCCAGAAGAAAATGTCCAAGGGTAGCAAGAACAAGGTAAGAAAAGGAAGACAATACATGAAAGGTTGTAAGAATAGACTTAAATAAGACGTGTGTGTGTGTGTGTGTGTGTGTGTGTGTGTGTGTGTGTGTGTGTGTGTGTGTGTGTGTGTGTGTGTGAGAGAGAGAGAGAGAGAGAGAGAGAGAGAGAGAGAGATATGTCATAATAAGAGTATCAAGTTACATGGTATTGGTGGTGGTGTGGTAAGTGTGGTGTTTCGGGAATTAATACTCTTGTACTTTGTATTCCTGTGCACACTCTACCTCTCTCCCTCCTTCCCCTCCTGCTTCGTAATATTCTCTCTCTCTCTCTCGTTAATTCTCTGTTATTTTCCCACTTTGTCTCTAGTTCTTTTCTCGCCTCTCACTCACTTTCTCTTCCTTCTTTCTCTCTCTCTCTCTCTCTCTCTCTCTCCGGCGGGGAATGTGGTACCCATGTTCACAAAGTCGTGATATTTATGACGGTATTACTAGAAACTCGGGGAGGTAAGGAAGGGGAGGGGGAGTGGAGTGAGGGAGGGAGGGAGGGGGTAAGGAGGGAATGGAGAGATGAGGAAGAGGAACGAAAGAAAGTCGAGAGAGAGAGATGGTGGGGGGGGGAGGATGAAGAGATAGTCAAAAGGATGAAAGCAGAGGAGTAAAGTGGGACGGAAGGACTCAATCACCCCCTTCAGTACTAACACATCCATCACAATATTTTTCTGGCCATCACTAGACGATTTTACTCAGTTTAGAACTCCTAGCACTGAAATATGAGAGTCCATTAACGCCTTCAGTGCTATGACTTCTAAAATTCTAACTCTTACTAACACCAAATTTACTCCGGATAGATTATGAAACACTCCAATGAAAAAAAAAAAAAAAAAAAAAAAGAGAGAAGGGGGAGGAAACAGCCAAAAATCCCCAGCCTCCCTTACACAACCCGGTTTTATTGAGGTGGGACGCGTGTTATATCCGGTATTTACGAGTCCACTATTTCCAGGTCGTATTCGGTCGATTTTTTTGGAAAGCTGTTATAATATTCCTCCCTTTTTCATGGTTCTTAAAATATCTGGGTGGAGGAGGAGGAGGAGGAGGAGGAGGAGGAGGAGGAGGAGGAGGAGGAGGAGGAGGAGGAGGAGGAGAAGGAGGAGAGAGAGGTGGCTTAAGGTGTTCGGGACCCCCACCTCAGCCCATGATAATATTTCCTCTTCACTATTTATTAATTTATCAACATAGATTACCGGTACATAACTAAAATAAAAGCAATTATTAATAAAGCACATGAAGAAATAAACTGGCAAGGAAAAGGTGTTGGGGAGCTTCCTCTTCCGACGAGAATAAGGCATCAAAGGCATAAACTAAAGAAAAAATGGTGATACGAGGAAGAGGCCAGGAGAATAAGACCTCATGTATGCTGGTATTAAACTATGCATAATGTTATCCGCCACGGCACCCCCAGTTTACGCTTATTGTTACTTAATATGCACACCAACACTGACTCAGCCAGGCGGGGGAGAGGCAGGGCTGAAGGACGAAAGTGCGAGAGGTATGCAAAAGAGGAAATGAAGGATGAGGACTGGGGTGGGGAAGGAAGGTAAGGGATGGAGGGAAATGAGGGAAGAGGACAAGGATGAGGGGATAGGATGGTGAGAAATGTAGGGATAGAAGGGAAATGTGAATTATAAGGATGGAGGGAGGGGGAGGATGACGAGAGATGTAAGGATAGAAAGGAAATAAAGAGATGATGAGTGAGGTAGGGGAGGAGGAAGATAAGAGATATATGCCTGAAAGGAAATGAGAGGAGGACAAGGGTGGGAAGAGGGAAGTGGGGTCAAGAGATGAGGAGGAATAAGACCTTAGAAACGCCTATCATCCTCACGAGAATCGCTTAGTCAGACAAGAAGAGGTTCAGTGAGGCTCCTAAGACCACGAAAATAAACCTCTCAGAAGACTAGTATTAAAATATGCATAATGTATCCCCCAAGGCAGGCCACGTTTAGGCTTATTGTTACTTAATATTCATCCCAGCACTGAGTCAGCCCTGTGGGGGGGGGGGAAAGGAAGGAAGGTGAGAGATGGAGGGAAAATTATGGTAAGGGGAAGGGAAAGGCAGGAGAGATACGAGAGGGGAGGGGAGGAAATAAGATACGAGAGGGAAAGGTAGAAGATGGATATATATATATATATATATATAGGTGAGGGAGAGGATGGAAAGAGGGGAGGGAAGAGAAAAAGAAGGTGAGAGATGGATGTAAAATTATGACAGGTGGAAGGGGAGAGGAGGGGGAAGATGAGAGAGAGAGAGAGAGAGAGAGAGAGAGAGAGAGAGAGAGAGAGAGAGAGAGAGAGAGAGAGAGAGAGAGAGGAAAAGGACGGGGAGAGGAAACAGGTAAGAGTGCTATGGGGAAGAATGTATGGTATGGGTCAGGAGGAGAGGGATGGCGTGAGAGGAAAGATGTGAGGGAGGGAGAGGAGGGGAGAGATGGGGAGAGGAGAAAGGTGAGAGATGTTTGGTAAATTATGGTAGCGAAGGGAGGGATGGGGAGAGAAAGGAAGAAAGAAAAATTATGGAATGGGAAGAGAGGATGGAAAGATGTAAGTGGAGGGGAGGAAAGGGATGAGAAGAGGAGGGAAGGAGGGAGAAATATAGGGAACATTACGCCTGTGGAAGAGAAAAATAGGAAAGATGTAAATGATGGAGGGAGGGAGAAAAGGAGAGGAGGGAGGGGCTGGGAGGGGAGACGAGGGGAGGGAGGGGGGAGGAGAAAGGAGTGAGAGATGGAGGGAAAGTTATGGTATTATAGCAAAGGGTAGGCAGGGGAGGGATGGGGAGAGGAGATAGGTATTAAAGATGTAGAGGGAAATTACACCTGAGGGAAGACAGAAAAGGGACAGAGATAATGGCTGATGTTGGGGGGTGTATGTGAGGGGGGAGAGAGGGGAGGAGAGAAGGGGAGTGATGGGGAGAGAAATGGATGGACAATTTTAAGGAGAGAAGAGAGGATAGGGAAGGCAGGGGAGAGGAGAAAGGTAGATGAGATGAAGGGAAAATAAGTAGCTAATGAGAGGCAGAAAGGGAAAGAGAAGAACAGAGAGGAAGGGGTGGAGAGAGCGAGGGAGGGGAGGAAGTAGGGAAAGGAATATGGGAATGGCTGAGGGAATGAGGCGGAAGGGCACAGGGTTAGACAAAGTTGGGAAAGGATGGAGGAGAGAAAGATGTCATAGAAAACAGATTAATAACGGGATGGGAAAAAAAAAAAGACAAGAGTGGGAGAAAAAAGATGATGAAAAAAAAGTAAGGGAGAGAATGGGTAAGTGTGAAAGAGGAAAGAAGAAAACTAGAATTCTCTCTCACTCTCTCTCTCTCCACTACGCAACCCGCACCGTAAATACTCACGAAATGATTACATAACTCTGAAATATAGAGCCATCGACTCTTACAAAATGTCTCATTTCATTATCTATCAACCCAAAATTATGAATGAATGTGGCGATAAATCTATTAGGCCAAAATTTATGTGGAATGACTCTCTCTCTCTCTCTCTCTCTCTCTCTCTCTCACACACACACACACACACACACACACACACACACACACACACACTTCCTCCTTCTTCTCCTGCATTTTCCTTTCCTCTCCTTTCTCTACTAATCCCTCACCCCTCTCCTTTCCCTTTCTCTCTTCCAATCTTCCCTTATTTTCCCTCCCGTCACTACTCACTTCCCTTCTTCTTCACCTCTGTCATTCCCCTCTTCCTTTCGTCTCTCCTATCCTGCCGTTATCTTCCCCTCCCCTTCCTTCTCTACTATCCTTCATTCCTCATTTCTCTCCTTCCCTTTTCTCTCCTCTCACCTTCTTTTATTTTCCTCTACTCTCCCCTCAGGTGTGACTCATTAGGACAGGTAATTGGCCTTCACACCTGCTCACGAGGGTACAGAACTAAGGTAAACAGAGAGAGAGAGAGAGAGAGAGAGAGAGAGAGAGAGAGAGAGAGAGAGAGAGAGAGAGAGAGAGACAGACAGACAGACAGACAGACAGGGAGAGAGATGTGAAAGGACATATATATATATATATATATATATATATATATATATATATATTCAATTCAGTTATTTTTTAAAATCAGAAATTACCCGTTTCCTACTGATAACTTCCCCTACCACAGGGGTAGCAGTGGGAAAACATGTGATTCGCAAGCAAGAGTTCAAACCGAAAGAATTGCAAACACACACACACACACACACACACACACACACACACACACACACACACACACAAAGAAATACTGTAATATAAAACAAGTGAATGAAGTACTGCCATCAATAAAAAGTCCCCTGCCGGATGAGAACCATACATATGTACTGTGTATGCAATGTGGGTATGACAGCACCCGACCTTGTCTGAGACCCAGGTGTGACCTTGACCTTGGGAGTAGATGGCTGGTTGTTGCACGCGACACACCGTCATGGTATGGGCAACAACTGTGTGAAGTTATATCAAAATCTGTCCATGCACGTGGAAGTTACAGAGCGGACACAAAATTGCGAACGTACTGACGGACGGAACCTCGCAATCCTATAGTCCCCGACCGGTTTCAGAGGCAGGGGACTAATTGTAAAATGGTTTTCTAGTACTAGGCAGTGGTAGATTTATCCTAGGTGGTCTCGGGTAGCGGGTGTGGTGCGTGGTAATGTGTTGTGAGATGTGGTGCGTCCTGGTATAGTGTACTCGTAGTGTAAGGCACCAAGCTACTACTGTGGTAGGGTATAAGGATGTGCAATACACTGTGATAGGGTTTCATGACTGCTTATAAAGAAGTTTAATGCAATGTGGTGTTGTGTGGTGTGCGGCGTAATGTGGTGGTCTGACTTAATGCAATGTGGTGTGGTGTGGTGTGGTGTGAAAGGTCGTTGTAACGGGGTCGACAGAACTGGGATGGCGTTCAGAAGCCCGGCTAATGTGCCCTCTGACCCCACCTCTCTCTCTCTCTCTCTCAGCATAATATAATATTCATATTTTCCACATATTATTATTAGACACAGATAAAAAAAAAATTCTTCAGTTGCTGCCACGGGATCAAATCACTTATTGTATCCGCTGACTTATTCCTCCTGATGTATTCCCGGTAGAGAGAGAGAGAGAGAGAGAGAATTTCAGACGTCTCACCGTCACATTAGGAGACAGCAAATGTCAAAGTGGAGAAATAACAAGCGCGGAAGTCTTACAAGTAATGCGGAACAAGGGATCTTTCGTAGGTCTCTACTGTCTTGAAGCTGCAATGTGTGTGTGTGTGTGTGTGTGTGTGTAATAGAATGACAGGAACGTGTGTGTGTGTGTGTGTGTAATAGAATGATAGGAACGTGTGTGTGTGTGTGTGTGTGTGTGTGTGTGTGTGTGTGTGTGTGTGTGTGTGTAATAGAATGACAGGAACGTGTGTGTGTGTGTGTGTGTGTGTGTGTGTGTGTGTGTGTGTGTGTGTGTGTGTGTGTGTGTGTGTGTGAATAATGCCAGTGTGCACAAAATATATTAAGGATGAAAGACTGGATCTCATCAACACAGCTTTCACATGTGCGTGTCATAGCAAGTAATATGAAACTGTGATCCACGGGGGCCTTAACATTTACAAACATATAATTCAGTCATTACAAAGAATTATTTTTGTAGTTGGGAAAAGGAAAGAATAGAGTCGATGCTTCCCTATAACCAACTGTGTATCCTAACTATGATTTCTTTAAGCAGGAGTTGAAATGAGAGAGAGAGAGAGAGAGAGAGAGAGAGAGAGAGAGAGAGAGAGAGAGAGAGAGAGAGAGAGAGAGAGAGAGAGAGAGAGAGAGAGAGAGAGCTTCCCATAGTCTGCGTTCTTCCTACACACAGAAATACTATACCCTATTCGCTTTAGCCAAATCTAAAATTGCCATCTCTCCATCTTCAACACTGAACTATAAGGAAATAACACTAGCATATGGTGCTAGTCACGAAAAAGTGCTATGGAACGAATGCAGAGGTGGAGTGTTGTCTTCCTGTACTACATGCTGTTGCTTCCCACTTTTTTCCTGCCAGTTTCAAATGGAGGTGATTGCGGGAGAGCTCTCCGTACCACCCATGTATTAATTCTATCCACCTTCATCCATATCCCCAAAAGGACGATGGTGGACTGCAAGGGGCCAAGTTAAAGCCAGCAGTCCAAGGGGTTCACATTTCAGACGGGGCTGGGATCACGTCACCTATCCACCTAAAATGGCGTAACTGCTCTACTGCATCCTCTTTCTGTCATGTCTCTCACTGTTGCATCGGCCTAGTTTATGCTATAACGCCTCTTAAAAAAATCACCACACAAACGCAAGAAGAATGTCTCGAATCCCGACGGAGAAAATCAATAAAACTTACCAAGCAAAGAGGTACTGTGGCTCCGAAACTGCAGATCGCGACTCGGCACGTCTTATCACTACCTGGATCGACGCGGGACTGATAAGGGAACCATGTGGGCAGGACGGAGGAAGAAGTGTTACCATATCAGAGTGAATTTATGCAAAGGTATTTTTGAAATTATGCTTTGCCCAAAATATGCCAAACTTGCCCTTTACTTTACATTTCTTTAGTGCAATAAGTAAATACACTGAAACAAAATGTGTACCAGGTATACTGTAAACATTGGTTGAGAATGCAGTGTACAGCCACGTTCTTAAGATCGGATAAACATCTACTCGTTTTCTATACGATGGTGCTCATTACTGGTGAGATTTGGAATCATTTCTCTCACCACTTGGCGCATTGATATCACTCCACCAGGTAGTAAGTCAAACGGCAGTGAACACTACTGTAGGTAATAGAACTAGCACATTTGTACTTATGAAAGCGGATGTACAGACGACAAAAATTAGTTAGAATACGCATCCTACAGGCTAAAGAATATGTAGCTACTAACTGGACAGAAAATGAGAGAAAACAGCAAAAAAAATATATCGCGGGGTGCCATTTTATATTCTATGGCTGTTAACGTGACACAGCCACGAGAAAAATATTTTGTCCTCTAATAATTAAATCACAGAATGTCATAATATTCTCACAGTTGTACATCCAGTTGCATTCAGTTTAATTTCTCCAAGATATACTCTTTTACGACTTATGATGCCACTCACGGTCTTTATTAGTTAATAAATCATTGCTTCTTTCGGATAAAGGATTACACCGCCCTCACCCTCATGTCTACTCTTCTTATTAATTCATTTTTCATTTTTTGGGCATGTTGCGCTTCTCTGTCTTCTTAAGTTCTCCAAAAATTATAATATCAATTAACATTAGAAACTGGAATGGTTTGCAGTGCATTAGTAAATGTGGAATGGTTGGGTATGGTCCACTCTGACTTTTGACCAGAGGAGCTCTCCGTCAATTTTTAGCTGTTTGTGAGAATATTTCCTTGCCATCACTTAACATCAGTGATCTCCACTCATGTCCAAGTCTTGCTCTTCTTCCTCAGCACTGATTCCAGGGATCTTGGCAGAAATACCTTTAGAATGTAGGCATGTCGTACTTCCAAATACGACTATTTGTCACTAGGCAGAAGCGAAAGTGTCTAAATCTAATGGAACTTTGGTGACCCATTCGTTAGCAAATACCAAACACTGTAAACTATATTCTAGTCACTGCGGGATTATGTTAGAAGTATGCTACGAGTAAATGATCCATTATGCTAGAATCTACGCCAGGCACCAAGACTGAGACTAAATTATGCTACATACAGTTGTGCTAAAGATGGTAACACTGGGGGAAACGAGGTGTGATGGGAGGTGAGAATGGAGGAACAGAGGAAGTACAGATGAAATATAAAAGACACTGAAGAAACTAAATGGGGAATTTAAGAAGAATGAAAGGAGTCAAGGAAAAAGGATAGATATAAAATAATGGGAAACGGGAGGATATGGAGGAAAGGTAGGAAAGAAATAAACGGGAGGGTGGGAGGGAAGTGATCAGGACTTATCATGTTGGTCTCTCTCTCTCTCTCTCCACACACACACGAACCAACGAGACCAACCACCTTACAACCCCGCATCTAAGCCATCTGATAGACTTTGCAATAACTCATTCTTAAATCATTCTATGCACATAACTACATTTTTTTTCCTGGGCAATCTTATGGCCAAACAGTTGTTGTAACCTTTATATAAAAGTTATTTTAAACACATCGTCATTAATGAATGCACTCGGACAACCACGCAGTGCCAGCTTTCAACAGATTATGGCTCATCTCTTCTAGGACCAGACAGAATAGGCTACACAGCTATACATCCGTACCACAAATATTCGTGACATACTATGCTAATCTCCGGTTACGGTTCACCAATCAAGTTTTAAAGAAAGTCAATTTTAGGCTAACTTAGGGTATACGTGTCACTTCCACCCTTCTTATTCGTATCAATTGTCTTCCAGAATCACGTCGTTTCACCTACTGTATTCTCGACACGCATGACAGATTAGCTCAGGCCTACCTACCACCCTTATCTAGGCCTAGTTCCTGCCCCTTATCTCTCCTTCTCTCCCTTACATATCCAGCCCATATACGTTCCTTTGATATCTTTCCTATCTCTGCTTTCCAAGACAGTTTTTATACACTCTCTCTCTCTATCTATCTATCTATCTCATTCCCGTATACATAACCAACATTACACATTCGTTATATATCTCTCCTACATATTTTTTCCATTTCGATTTATATACAGTTTCTTTCTTTTTTTTTTCTTTTTTTTTAATTCTACCCATGCCAATTTTTATACATACACTCATCATTTTTCCCTTAGAGTAATTCTGTATCTAATGTTTCCATATCAATTTTTTTCGTTCATTTTTAACAAACGTGCCATTTTCTTTCATGAATTTTCCCATAAACTGAAGGACGTTTTGTGCTTCGTACACACACACACACACACACACACACACACACACACACACACACACACAGGTGGGATATCTCATGTAAGCTACAAAGCATTATGCACGCATGTACAAACGTGTGTGTGTGTGTGTGTGTGTGTGTGTGTGTGTGTGTGTGTGTGTGTGTGTGTGTGTGTGTGTGTGTGTACGTCATCGTTGTGAAGAGATTCATACCCTAATATTCCCCACTCAAATTCCTCTTTCCCATCATCCGCGTCTCCACCTGCCTCATCAAGCGTCCCTCCAGGTGAGCCAGGTTAATGAGGTCAGGGGAGGGGAGGATCACCTGGGTCACTCTAGAACCCTGTATTCATAAAGGATCTTAACTAAATTTTTACGATCAATCTCTGTACCAGTT
Organism: Coenobita brevimanus; assembly: GCF_032717465.1. NCBI lineage: Eukaryota > Metazoa > Arthropoda > Malacostraca > Decapoda > Coenobitidae > Coenobita > Coenobita brevimanus. Next base: position 33,326,369 of record NC_137020.1, read on the forward strand.
TTATATTATCACGAGTTATTATTCTCTCTAGTGTTTTAGTGTCAGGTTAAGATACAATTATATATATTCTTACCCACGACATAGGCTTGGGAATGTCTATGAATACACCACTGGGTCACCTCCTGCCACCCTCATCTCTCCCTTTCAAACCAATGACATTTTTCATTTTAATCATAGTACCACAAAAGCCTGCTCTTCAACTTAGGATCTCTAGCAATGAAGGGGTTAATGAAGGCCACTTTTCATCTTAATCTGGCTATTACAGGACGATTTCCTTCGATTTAGCAAAGGCTATTTATATCAGGCAACTACAAAAAATGTTTCATCGAATTAAAACAGAATCTCTTGTACTGAAAGAGTTAATGACGGCCATAACTAACCTCTCTAACCCCTCCGTCAAGTTCATCGGTTAAGCGTCTGACGATACAGGAACAGAGTACAAAATGTCGTGGTAGTGGAAGGGTTAAGAGGGAAGCTGGGCGGGTCAGGTAAACCAGATTGGCTGATTAGGGACAGATGGACGAGGGTGAGTGGTAGGATGGGTTGGAGGGCAGGGGGTGAAGCTGTCTATGGCTGAGGTGGTGGTGGAAATGCGAATTTATTCTTGTCTGACGAAACATTCCCAACCCATTCCAGTTTCGCTCATGGCCAAGTGTAATTAGACTGAAGGGTCGACTTTATCAATAACCAAATGAACTTAAAAATATATGAATATATGAAATAAACGCCTTGTTTGGCCAAATGACAGAGGAAAGTAACTACAGTACACGTCAAAAAAGTAAAAAAGACCTTTGAATATATCTACGAAATTTATTACTTTTTGACCAGTGAGGAAAACACGAAAAATAATGACTATTAACACGACAATAAAAAAAAACAACTATCCAAAGAGGCGAAAACTATAAAAAATACTTCAAAACACACGAAAAATAACCAAAAAAAATCATGAGAGAAACAGAAAGTATATAACAAAGACTACGACTGAAAATAATGCAATGAAAAAATTAAATATCCCGTTTCTGTCGCTGCTGATAAAAAAAAAAAACACACACACAAAAACAATCACATGAATACCGAAAAACAAACTTATATATATCTCGTGTTTGCGTCCCCAGCGGCAAAAACAAGAGGCAAAACACAATGTCATAATCTGCATTTGATGTTATTGAAAGAGTCGTTGATGCCACTCATCACACAACACCAACAACACAACAATACAGGCGTCATGACAAATTGGTGTGCGGGTATTGTTTGGTGATAGATGGATGGGGACAGACAGACTGATAGATAGACAAATAGAGAGAGAGAGAGAGAGAGAGAGGGGGGGGGGGAAGACAAAGGAGAAAAATTAGGAAGAAATGGAGGGACAAGAACCAGCTGGCAGGCCAGAACCGTATGTGGGAAAAAGGAAGAATAGAGGAAGGAGAAAGGAGGAGGAAACAAGCTGAGGGAAAACGAAAGAATGGGCGAGATGAAACGAGTGAGGGAAAGAAGAAGAAAGGGGAGAAAGAATCGAAAGGAAGAAAGGGAGAAAGTTGGAGAAAGAAAGAGACAGAGTGAAAGAGGGAGAGAGAGAGAGGAGAAAGGAAGAGGAAGAGGGTGACATGTTTGAGAAGAGGGAGGAGTTATGGGGCGAGACGGTCGTGGGAGGGAAGAAGGCAATGAGAGAGAGAGAGAGAGAGAGAGAGAGAGAGAGAGAGAGAGAGAGAGAGAGAGATGACATGAACCCCCTCCTCACTTTTCCACTTTTTTTGTTTCCCCTATCATGTAAAGCGTAAAAATCATAGGCGTATTAGGCACAGTATAGGACAGATACAAGGCACATTAAGTAGAATACAGTGGTAACAAACAGCAGAGTAGTAGTAGTAGTTGTAGTGGTGGTGGTGGTGGTGGTGGCTGAAGTAGCAGTAGTAGTAGAAGTAGTAGTAGTAGTAATAGTGGTGGTGGTGGTTATAGCAGTAAAGGTAGTATATAGTGGCAGTGTATCAGAACACAGTGGCAGACAAGTGATGTCAGTATACACTTGGGTATTTACTGATGCAGACAGGCATTACTGTGTCAGCTCGAACCCACTCCACCGCAACCTCCGAATGTGAGGTCAGTGCCAAACCGACCTGGTCACCAAGCGGCCCTCTCATCTCGCAACATTAATTCTCCTCCCCCTCTCTCGTGATTTCTCTCTCCCGTGACAACACCCCCCCCCTTCCCCTCTTCGTTGACCTCCTCTATAATTTCTCCGTAAGAGACTCTGCTCTCTCTCTCTCTCTCTCTCTCTCTCTCTCTCTCTCTCTCTCCCATTCGCTGACCTCCTCTCCTCCCCTTAAGTGACACTCCTCCTGCCTCCCTCTTTCTCTCCCGTGATTCCCCCTTCCATTACACCAGTGATCATTTCAATATCGCTCATTTCTCCTTTGGAAACCTTAAACTTCTGCACTACGAGGATTTTCTTTTTAATTTCATGTGAAGACAATTTTAAACTGTTCAAAATAAATTTTCCACACTAAAAGGGGTTAAGAGTCATTCACACACCCACACGCACACCCACACCAACACACACACACACACACACACACACACACACACATATATATATA